>NC_066619.1:273919059-274012698 GCF_025201925.1 Gopherus flavomarginatus | reverse complement strand
TGTTCTTTGATGGGCCATTCAACTTGAATAGTTTCTTCACAATGTGCCAGCTACACAACTTGTTGGTGTTTCCACAGGAGCAAACATTTGAAATACAGATACATAGATAATATTCATAACTTCAGATACAAAAATGATACATGCATACAAATAGCATAATCAAATGTAGCAAATCATAACTTTTCTATTGACATCTCACTTGACACACTTTGTATAAGATTTGTTGCAATTATATAATAGTGGCAGCAACAATGATCTGCCTGGTCATATTTTAATCAGGTAACATCACAGTGCTATGTTGCTAAATCAATTTAAAGACATTGAAAAATCAAGTGTATTCACTTCCGTTATCTATTCTTTTAACAGGTCAAAACATAAGAATGACCATACTGGGTCAGCCTAGTGGTCCATTTAACCCAGGATCCTGTCTTCTGACACTGGCAGGTAAATTAACCTTTCAGGATATAAAGAAGTTATTCGTGTAACATGTTTTTCACACTACCTAGTGTCATTTTTGACAGGTATTTTTGGTGGGGTTATGAGTATTTGGTTTGCTTGTGCAAAAATACAGTATTTCCTTGAAGTGAGCTCTACCCACCTACACCGGGCATGGCCATTTCCAGAGCAGCTGAGTTGCATATCTATCCTCCTGAAAGACGACGCTAAACTTCCCCACAACTGACACTAGATGGCCACATTCAACTCTCTTTCCAGTGGTAGCTGAGAGCTCCATGTTTTTGAAAAGGAGGCCAGACAGTTTAAGGGCTGAAATATGAATTTAAGAGTCTAACTTTAAATCTCCAGGAATAAAAATCATGGTCTAGTTATACAACGTCATGAAGAACACTGGGAACACTGCTACAGGGCTCCCAAACCATTTAATGGGACATTAGCCTATTCCTATACACTGTTACTTTTGGGATTTTAAGGGCAAAATAGGAGATTCAGGATTAAGGTTCCCACAACACTGTGCATAACAGTACGGTCTCTGAGGTAATAAACTTATAAATCCAGTAGGGAGTAGTAGGAAAGGGAATGTTAGCTCTCTGTGCAGATACCCTGATGCAGGGAGATCACTAATATTTTCTTTTTGAGGAGATTTCTAGAAGAACCATTTAAATTTTAACAAGCAGCTGAGCAACACTGATGAGCTGAGAGCATTGATTCCCATTCCACCCTGACAAATGCCATTTCAACACAAAGCGAGGAACAGGAACTGCAACCTAATCTAGATTTGTTCAAGAGAAGAGGGTCTTGAGCAAGATAGGTACCTCTGGCGGCCAGCTTCACTATTATCAGAACTGCCACATGAACACAAATTGAGGATGCTGCCCCAGGGTCCATAAGGTTGGACTTGCTGATTTCATTCATGGCCTCTTTTACTTCCCTTTCTCTGCATGTTTTTAGCTCGCATGGAAATTTCCATCTCTGAACTAAGTTTGTATATCTCACACCCAAGTAACACTGCTCTGCAGCTCTGAGCCCTTATAAATGTTCCATTTCATTGGTTACAATTTGTTGATCAGCACTGGGCCAGTCAGACGTAGCAAGATGATCTCTCAGGTTCAGCTTATCTGGCTGTTAGTGCTCTGGATCCAAGGTAAGAATCAAATGAAGGGGGCACTGGATAATTTAAGTCACACTGATCCACAGAAAAATTTAAGAGCTCTAGAAATGTTTATTATTGATCTGTAAACATTCCCGACTTAGTGACAGTAACTTCTGAAATGCTGGTCTCCTGACTACAGTTAAGAGAAAAAACAGGTTTGATAAAAACACAAGCAATCGAAAACAATGTGGAATAAAAGAACTACCTCAAACTTCTTATGAACGTTATTCTCAGAAGATGAACTATCAGAAGTATGGAAAGAGGCACATGAGAATATCTATCAAGACAAAATATTGGGTATTTGAATTATCTATACTGTTGAGAGATACGCCAAATGTACAAACTACACATAGAGACAAAAACACCATGTAGAGAGACACTATGCATGTACATACTAATGTATATTCTGTTTGTTAATTCAGACTCCAGTGGGCAGATTGTGCTGACTCAGACGCCAGAATCCCTGGCAGTGTCTCCAGGAGACACAGTCACCATCAACTGCAAAGCCAGTTCAAGCCTCACCTCGGGTGGCAATCACTTACTAGCCTGGCACCAACAGAAATCAGGACAAGCTCCAAAGCTCCTTATCTATGATGCTTCCAACCGTGCCTCTGGGATCCCAGGCCGGTTTAGCGGCAGTGGCTCTGGCACTGATTACACTCTCACAATCAGCAGAGTTGAAGCTGAAGATGCTGGAGATTATTACTGTCGGCAGTATCGAAGCTCACCCACAGTGATACAGACCAATACAAAAACCTCCCCATCCTGTTCCTTTCATTCTAGCAGCTGCTTCTGATAAATAATTGCTATACTAGATTTCAAACAGCATTTTGGCAGCCTTCCAATACCAGGCAAGCCCCCTGCTCCCACTGCTGATCTTTCTATAATACTGTTGTCTCTTTCCCATACCAGTGCCCTAGTGCTGAGTCTCTTCTGAGCAGATATCTGGTCCTTTCAAGTCAGCTTCTCAGCATAAGAGAAATTAGTGATGTCGAGTTTAAGAATATTAAGCTCAACCTGTTTTATTTACTCACATACACCAGTCCTGAAAGAGAAGTCATGAAAAACAGTATGCAGGCAAACCTCTCTATCAGGAATCTCATCCCAGCACCAATGCACATGTTCCAGGGAGCAAATCAGAATATAATCAGAGACTAAGACAGAGCAACCTCTTCTGCTCCTGCTCACACAGCTCCCTTTCCTCAGAGCCCTGCATAACCCAAACTATCAATAACCCAGCAGTTCTTCCCAAAAGGGAACTGTCATAACATTTTTCCCAGATCTGGACCTTAGCGTCCAAAATATGGGTGTTAGCATGAAGACCTCCAAGCTAGTTACTCTGGTCCCCCCAACAACCTTCCCTGGAGACCCCAAGACCCAAATTCCTTGAGTCTTACAACAAAGGGGAATAAACCATTCCCCCCCACTTCTCCCTTCCAGATGTTCCCTCCCTGGGTTCCTGGAGAGATACACAGAAGCAAGCTCCGTGAGTCTAAACAGAGGGACTCCACCCTTCCTATTTCCAGTCCTGGAAACAGAAGTACCGAGAGGTCTAATCCACCCCCCCTTCACCCAGAGGGTATGTAAAGTCAGGCTTAGTAAATCTAACACAAAGAGATTTTTCCCCTGACTTCTTCCTCCCACCAATTCCCTGGTGAGCTGCAGACTCAATTCCCTGAAGTCCCCACTAAAGAAAAACTCCAACAGGTCTTAAAAAGAAAGCTTTATATAAAAAGAAAGAAAAGGACATAAAAATGGTCTCTCTGTATTAAGGTGACAAATACAGGGTCATTTGCTTAACAGAAAAAAATGAATAAACAGCCTTATCCAAAAAAGAATACAATTTAAACATTCCAGCAACTACACACATGTAAATACAAAAGAAAACAATATAAACCTTATTGTCTTACTATCTTGTACTTACAACTTGGAAACAGAGATTAGAAAGCCAGGAGACAGAAAAATCACTCTCAAAGCCGAGAGGGCACAGACACAAGACAAAGGACAAAGAACTCACACCCAAAACTTCCCTCCACCCAGATTTGAAAAAGTTTTGTTTCCTGATTGGTCCTCTGGTCAGGTGTTTCAGGTTACTCCTTTCCAGGTGATAGAGACATTAACCCTTAACTATCTGTTTATGACAGGAACATCTGCTCATACATTAAGAAAATACTTGGAAGACTGTGTGTAACAGGACCACTTGGAGAAACGACGACAGTTAGTCTCTGAGGTGCCACAAGTACTCCTATTCTTTTTGCGGATACAGACTAACACGGCTGCTACTCTGAAAGGACAGTTGACTATACAGTCCTGTCATTAAACTTTGCGCCTGGAGGCTTTTTTCATTTGGTAAAGAAAGTTTGGGGTTCTGTTCTTGTTTTTCTGCCAGCCACTGAATTGGAGGCATTTTTTCCTGCATAAATGGCTTTACTCCCCAATTGACCAAAATAATTCTTACTTGCTGCTCCCCAGTTGGAGCATTTCAGGAGTAAAACAGACATAGCCCTCCCAGTGCTTTACTGGCAGTGCTGCCGTGTGGAGGTGCAGAACTCCAGAGCTAGCAAAGTGTAGAAGGGTCAAAGGGGCATCAAGCTCACCTTCTGGAATGAAGGAACAACTCCAGCTACTCTCTAGCGACCCACGTGGAATCACACAGACAGCAGCTATTGGCTGTGTCCATCCTTCATTTGATAGAGGGAAGGTGGCAGCAACATGGGGCCCCTGGCACTTATTAGGTTCACAAGTGGCCTCAGATGGGAAAAAGCACAAAGCCATATTTTCTCCTTTAGATGAGGGCACTTGACATGTTTGTGGGGCTGGGGAAGAGTTTGGCATGTCTGAAAGAACATATGCACACGTTCCCTCAGATGATACTGGTTGTTCAGCACAGCTGCTTTCCAGCATATTGTTGTGGCTTCAAGCTGGAGCACCAATTCTGGAACAAGTGGCAGCTTTCCAAATTTTTCTTCTTTTGTTAGCCACAGAATCACCCCCGAATCTTGCAATTGGTTGATGTGGTGGCACCAAAACATATTGAGTGACACTTGTACTGTATAAGACAAAGGACTCATTTGCCAGACCCCCGGTACTGGGTCCCCAATAAATGCACAAATACTGTTTGACCCACTTGTAGATGACAAGGTTCATTGATCCCTCATGCCTTCGCTTGACTTAGATGTAGGTCTGGCTTCAATAAATTCAAGTGTGACCTGAAATATTAGGCCATACTGTCATAAACAGATAGTTAAGGGTTAATGTCTCTCTTACCCGTAAAGGGTTAACAAACAGGGACCCCAAACATCTGACCAGAGGACCAATCAGAAGACAAGACACTTTCAAATCTCATGGGAGGGAAGCCTTTGTTTGTGGGTTTGGGGTTTGGCTTTGTTCTCTCTGGGTCCTGGATGGGGCTAGAGGTGCAACCAGGTTTCTGCCAATCTCCCTGCTACAGTCTCTTATCTGTTCAGAATTGTGAGTAAGAAAAGGCGGTCATAGTCTTTTAATTTGGTTTTTTTTTCATTTACATATGTGTACTTGCTGGAAGTAGCTTATATTGTGTTTCTGCTGGAGAAAGTTTCTTTCTATTGTTTATAAGTTGAAAGACCCTGTAACTGTTTACCATCTAAAGTGCAGAGATAAACCTTTTACTTTTTCTTTTTTATTAAAAGTTTTGCTTTTAAGACCTGTTTAATTTTTTTCTCCTAGTTAAGGTTCAAGGGAATTGGTGGGGAAAAGGGAAGGACAAATTTTCTCTTTGGGTTATATTCATGCAGGTTGTATTGCCTCTGGGTGAGGGGGAAGGTAACACTCCTCTCGGTTTGGTGATTCAAAAAGTTGAATCAGGCAATCTCCTAGTGTTCCCAGGGCGAGAAGGAGCTGGGAGGAAGAAGGGAGGTGGGAGGAAATGGCTTATTACCCTTTGTTGTGAGACTCAAGGAATCTGGGTCTTGGGGTCCCCGGGAAGGTTTTGGGGGGACCAGAGGGTATCAGGCCCTAAAAATTCCTGATTGGTGGCAGCCTATCAGATCTAAGCTGGTAATTAAGCTTAGGGGAATTCATGCTAGTACTCATATTTTAGCCGCTAAGGTCCAGAATTGGGAATTATACTTGACACATACACGCATTCCAGATGTTTGGTTTATCATGGCATTTCATTATGCTAGCAAGAAGCATGCCAGTTTCTGCTGTAAAGACACCATGTCATATTCCCTGGATCGCAGTGTTTGCTTAGAAGTTTGCACAGACCTTTCAGCCAAGCCATTGGTGGCTTGGTGATATGGGGCTGAGGTGATATGTCTAATACCATTTTTCTTCATGAACCATTAAAACTCTTCTGAACTAAACTGATGATCATTGTAACTCATGTTTTGTTCTGGCAGTCCAGTAGACCTTGTGCATCAATAATGTACCCACAATAATTGGGGACATTATAAGCTACTGAGTCCTTGACAAATTTGTATTTAATGTGATTGGCTCATAAGTCATAACCCATATTCTTCTATACATTTTAATATCCTTTGCAGGGTTTCCAGATGTTATGCATCACTTCCACCGGTCACAATAGCATCATCCAAACACCACCATTCATGGAATACCTTGCAAAACTTGCTGTACTGTATTGTAGCAAGAGCTGAAGGAACATGAAACACTAGTCTGTCGTACCGGTACAAACTCGTTTGTGTATTGATTTTGAGGTATGCCTTAGACTGTTTCAGAAATTCCAATTGTAGGTATATCTGTGACAAATCAATTTTGCTGAATCATTGTCCACCTGCTAGTGTAGCAAAAATGCCTTCAATTTGAGGCAGGCTTTTTTTTTTTTCAACGTTCAGTTCAGGTTTATGCTGACCTTAAAATCTCCACATACTCTTACTGCACCACTTCTTTCTTCTTCTTTTTTTGTTTACAGTTGGAATTGTAGGAGCTCCCAACTCACTCCAGGCCACTTTTTAAAGTAGGCAGCATCTTAACAGAGTTCCAGTCCAGGAGAACCTTATGTAAACATTCACAGCCTTACAGGGCCAGTCCCCTCTTCTCAATGACATACGAGTCTAAAAAACATTGCTTATTGTTATACTCCACTTCACTTGCATCACTCCAATTGGCACTATCTTTGCTCCTGAATAGTTTTTTTACCAACATTGGTGTCTCCCTCAATATGGTATTTTTCAAAGTTTTCTTATATTCTGAGTGAGAAACAGTGGATACTGTGGGCCTGCGTCCAATTCCATATTGAGCGTTTTTCCCGCCACCTGCGCGGTCAACCAGATCGCTGACTTCCATTTCTCCTCATGCTATACATATCCAGGCTGGCTACCCCACTCTCGCACTGTGTGTCACTACTGCCTCTGTCCACAGAGTATACACTGATATTCCTTTATCTATACCCTATACTCTTTCTTATTTCTCTCAGCGAGCCAAACCGCTTGGATATGCCCTTTTTTATTACAGTGTCTGCAACAGGCATGTTTAAATCAGCAGTCATGGGGAGTGTGGAACCCTTTACCATACAGATAACATGGGTCTGTCTGCTGAGTGGACCAGCTCTTGGCTGGGGTTACAGATAGTGTATGCCTTCCTACTTCCATTTTAGCTCCCATGCCACACTTTCCATTGCTAGTACAAGTTCTACTGAGCCTTTAAAAGTCAGATTTTCCTCAGTTAGAAGCCTCTTCTGTATGCTTTCATTAAGCAACTCTCACACAATTTTCTCTTAGGGCCCCGTTAAGTCCATCCTTAAAAGCACAGTGTTATGACAATCTTTTTTAACCCTGCCGCCAAGGAGGAAATAGATTCACGTGCAAGCTGATGCCACTTGTGAAATCTGAACCTCTCTGCTATAATCAGTGCTTCAGATACCAAGGGCTCTTGAGCAACACACACTCTCTCAAAGGGTTTTGCTTGCGGGCGATCAAACTGCATACAGATCTGTAGGACAGATTAGTGCTGTACTATTCCATTGGCTTTGCTCTGTGAATCAGCTGCTTCACGTACGGACTCACGGTGTTTATGCACCTGATACTCTCCATATGGGGACAGTGCTAGGGTCACACTCCAGGCACCATTCCGCTGCTTTCTTTTGACTTAATCTTCACAGTCCTCCCCCCTTCTCCCCCCGCCCCCATGGCATGTGTGATTTTCAGTGGCACTCACACTGCCTGGGTCCTGGCCATTGGTCCAGGGGGCTCTTCATTTTAATTTAATCTTAAATGAAGCTTCTTAAACATTTTAAAAACTTTATTTACTTTACATACAACAATAGTTTAGTTATATATTATAGACTTATAGAAAGAGACCTTCTAAAAACATTAACATGTATTACTGGCATGCGAAACCTTAAATTAGTGTGAATAAATGAGGACTCGGCACACCACTTCTGAAAGGTTGCCGACCCCTGCTAAGCCCTGCTAGCACGGGATGAAAACATTTTTATTTCATTCTTACATAACAATAAGGAACATTTGATGGTTTAGATAAAGTCAGGACATGCAACAGGGAAGGGTTTTCCTGGGGGTTACAGCAAAACCTGAGACCAGTCTCTACCACACCACATGCAGCAAATAGACTTAAATCCCTCACATACTATTCTTGTCTCTTCTATATACTGTTCCGTCAAATTACAGCACTATTCATTTGCTTGTCTGCTCCAATCAGCTGACAAGCAAGATGACAAACTAGAGAGAGAGAAGTGGAGTGTATTAAATTTATAACCTTTTGGCTGTTAGCGAATTAAAAAAAAAAACACAAATAAGGGTCAGATTCTTCTCTGTGTTAAGCCGGTATAAATTGGAAGAAAATCCATTTACTCTGATTCCTTTGATGGAAAACAGTCAGCTCAACATTCCTTCAAAAACTCTCCAGCAGGAGCCCATTGGTTAGTTTCTGTGCGCTCTATTAACTTGCTAACATATGTATAAGGAAAGAAACACATGCACCAGCCAGCAGTTGTCATGGCTAATGAGTTCGTTTCCCAGCACCACCAAGACCACAGCAGCAAAAGCCTATGGAACAGTCTTGCGCTATGAAATAATAGTACTTGGCGTTTCTCTGCTGGTCTCGTGCACTGATCTCGAAGTGTTCTACAGGAAAAGCCACTTAGTTACAGATGGAGAAAACTGCGGCAGGCATGAAGTAACTTGACCAAGCTCCTCCAAAGACTTGAGAGACCTAATGTAACCTGAGTGAGCATTAACTCTGCCACAGCTACCCGTGTGTGCCTTTGGGAGTGGTGGAGGACCCCAGGTGAGGCCAGCCAGGGGAAACCTTGTCAGCATGGTCCCAGTGGCTCAGGACTATGCAGAAAAGCAGACAGCCCTAGAGCCAACACAGAAGCACCATTTACCCTGACTTCCTGTGCATCCCCCATGCTGTGCAGTGTTTGAGGGCAGAAGCGCTGCTTCTTGCACAAGGACCCCGGCAACAGACTGGATTGGAGAAAGTTCTTTGAGAGGGTCCACGCACAGCTTACTTCCACTCCCCATGGAAGGAGATGGTCAGCTCCGAGGTCTTCTCTTCCCAAAGCTGTCGATCCAGCACCAGTCTCACGCAAACTTCGTAAATGGACCCAGTTGTTGTTATGGAAAATGGCATTTTTCAGCAAGATCTTTTTAATTGCTTATATCTCATTCAACCTTACAGCCCTTCCTATCTCACTGCTCTGCTCATGGCTATTCCAGGTGATTCTAGGTGTGAACTATCCAGAACCCTGATGACCTGTCCATGAATGTGCTGCACGATCCAAAATACATATGGGCAAAAGTGGCATGTACTGGAGACAGACTGAGAGCCACATTTATTAACATTTCAAGGAGGTTGAATTCAGCACTTTGGTTTAGTCCTTTAAAGAGAGAGGGGTTAGCTGTGACAGTTACCTCCAGGTGCACAGCCAAACTCTTCCGCAGCCTGGAGCAGCTTCAACCTGGAATTTTGGTTCAGACCCAACTCTAATCTAAACACAGTAACTATGTTAGAGCTGAATAGTACCTTCCTGCACAAGCAGTGCCACCAAAATCAGAACAATTCCTTCTGAAGGTAAGGTACTACTCAGAATCTGGCTGTAACTTATCAATGATACATCCACAAACTCTGGATGTTCACCTAAAGCTTCTAATGATTATCAAAGCCCTAGCTGACATATGAGCAATAATACCCTGCTTCATTCATAGACACTCCATTCTCAGACCAGAGGCTGTACATGGCTCTCTCTCCACACCCTCTGCACTGGGCCACAGGGAATGCACATTTATACAGAGCAGCTGCTTTGCATATTTCTGCCTGAGCAGCAACTTCTTTCAATGCCGGGCAGATATAAAAATTTTATTTTTCAGACTTTATGCCTTAGATTCTCAGTGTCCGTCAGACTTGACGAATCAGGATGATTTCACAGACTCATCTAATCTGGCTCCTAGTGCTCTGGATTCAGGGTAAGAACACCGCCAGGGGAGTTATTAGATTAAGATAATAATCTCTCACCATGATTTAGTTATAATAGAGCTCGTCATCAAATCAACATTAATTCTTCATCCCATGAGATCACAAGGAGACATTTCCAGTGGATATAGACTTCAATGTAATTAACTTGTTCAACTGAAATTTAGTCAATAAATATTTGCAGTTTTCCTTTTTTTAATAGCATTTAATTTGATTCTCCTAATTTTTCTTATAATATTTTTCCTCTCTGCCAGATTCCAATGGGCAGATTGTGATGACTCAGACTCCAGAATCCCTGCAGTGTCTGCTGGAGACACAGCCACTATCGCTGCAAAGCCACTGCCAATGCTTATATCTATATGTCCTGGTACCAACAGAAATCAGGACAAGCTCCAAAGCTGGAGATTACTATTGTCAGCAAGGACAGAGCTTCCCTCTCACAGTGATACAGACCAGAACAAAAACCTTCATTCCATTTCTGTTACTCAGTGTAACAGCTGTTTCCTACCCACTCCCAGAGCAGGCAAGCATGTTCCAGTCTTTGGGAAACTTTTGAGAAACCACAAACCACAGTCTAATTTCATCTTCTCGTTTCTACAGCTCTCAGCCTGCTGGAATTTACAGGCTCATTTATTACAATAAACTCAGCAGCTTCCCTTTGTCCACTCAAGTCTACGCACTCCTTCCTGTAGGCAGGGTCCAAGCTCCCACTATTATTACAATAGAAGCTACATGTCAGCTGACAAATGGCGACCACTGTACAAAGCCTCCAGAATCTACCTGCATGAGCAGAAACAGCAGATTGGTTGCTTCCTTCCCTAGCAGGCCATACAAAGACTAAGGCCACGTCTACACTTGAAAGCTTATGCAGCCACTTTATGACAAGGAGGAAGAGCTCTCCCATCAACATAATTAATTCACCCACACCGAGCAGCCATAGCTCTGTTAGCATGAGACACTACCCAACCTACATAGTGCTGTCCACACCAGCACTTATCTCGGCAAAACTTATGTCATTCAGGGAGCTGGAATATTTACACCCCTGACCGACATACGTTTTGCCGACATAAGTGCTAGCGTGGACATAGCCAAATGCACGTAGACTCCTTTCCATATATTGTAGTCACACTTATGAGGCCAGCTGAATCTGCTCCCTCTCTGGTGTCTCTCAGCGTATCTCCACGGGTGTTAAACCTCTTCCCTCACCCGTCTCACAGTGGAATCATGCAATCCTCCGACTCTTTTATCATGACCAAGACATCATATATACCTGCCCCTTAGCACCCACCACTAGGTCTAACTGGATTCCGAGCAACTGTGTTTCATAGAATGATAGAAATGTAGGCCTGGAAGGGACCTTGAGAAGTCAAGTCCAGCCCCCTGCACTGAGTCAAGACCGAGTCAACCTAGACCATTCTTGACAAGTGTTTGTCCAACCTGTTCTTAAAAACATCCAATGACGGGGATTCCACAGCCTCCCTTGGAAGCCTATTTCAGATCTTAGCTACCCTTAGAGTTAGAAAGAGTTTCCTAATATCAAACTTAAATCTCCCCTGCTGCTGATTATGTCCATTACTTCTCATTCTGCCTTAAGCAGACCTGGAAAACAATTGATCACAGTCCTCTTTATAACAGCCCTTAACATTATTGAGGACTTGTCCAGTCCCCTCTCTGTCTTCATTTCTCAACACAACATTTCCCCAGTCTTTTTCTTACACCTTTCCTCATAAGTCAGGTTTTCTAAACCCTTTATCACTTTTTTGTTGTTTCCTCCTTTTGAAAACCTGTGACCAATGATAGTGACCAACAGCCTCCTTAAAACAAAGTATTTCTATTTAGCAGTTGGAACAAAGTATCAGAGAAAGAAGGATTTTAAAGAATAAAGAGATAGCATGTGTGTTTGATCTTATCTAATCTTACACTTTACAACAGGCGAAATCAAACAGGCTAGCTTCTTAAATTACAGAACAAGAACTGGACCAACTCATATTCCCTTAGCGCTTGTCTACACATGGAATCATTCCTGAATAGCTATTAACTATTAATAAATATTCTTGAATAACTATGAACACAGAGTAGCTATTCCTGAATAGCTCCATGAGTAGACAATCATAATTCGGGAATAAGTGTGCTTGCTCCTCTTTAGCTGAACCCAATTTGCAAGAATATTAAGCACAACATGAACAAGGGTCTTTTAGGCTATATCTACACTAGAAATGCTAGAGCAGGGTAGCTGCATAGCACATAAGTGTAGACACGTTACAACAATGGGAGGAGTTCTTGCATCTCTGGAGGAAATCTACCTCTCCATGAGGAAGTAGCTATGTCAACGGAAGAATTCTTCCATCAACTTAGTGCAGTCTGCTCCGGGGCTTAGGGTGGCTTACGTTACAATGACAGAAGTTCTTCTGTCGCTGGAGTATATCTACCTCTCCAAGAGGCAGTAGGTAGGTCAAGAGAAGAATTCTTCCATCAACTTAGTGCAGTCTGCTCTGGGGCTTATGTTGTCTTAAGTACGTCTCCCACAGGTGTGAATTTTTCACACCCCTGAGTAACATAGACAGGGCCACCTAACTTTCTAGTGAAGGGCAACCCTTATTCCAGAATAAAAATATCCACACATAGAGTTATTCAATCATAGTTATTGCACTTTAAATTCACACCATACCATAATCCAAATTATATTTCAAGTGTAGACAAGTCCCTAAACAACACGGATCCTCCTCTGATCCACCCTGGTCACAACTATCCGCATGTCCTGATGATGTTTCCTCTCTCCTCTACTTGTCCTGTTTGTCACCACCTCTTTCAAGGAAGCACCAGTGAACAGTGTCCCTCACTTGAGTCTGGGCCCAGTTGCCAGATGGTTCACCAGAGTATAACAGTCTTTGTTTGCAGGCCTAAGAGTGAAGTCTCTTGGAGCCTCAGACCACCGTTTGCTTGTTGGAATGAGCATGAGGACAGCTGCTCCATTGTCATGACCCATTCAATCTTCACAGACTGTAATAGCTACTCTGGTGGCTGTCTCCCCCATGTGGCTCTGGGTGTTCACACATTATAAAGCCAGATGGCGCCATTGTAGTCATCTGACCTCCTGTTTGATGCAGGCCCCAGTATTTCCCTGAATTAATGCCTGTTTGAACTACAGCATATCTTTTGGAAGAAACAGCCATGCTGGATTTAAATGGGGGTAAACTGAGGTACAGAGAAGTGAGGGGATTGCAAATTCAGCACAAGGTTCTGTAACCTTTATTCATGCTGAGTAGAACCTTATCTGTGAGAAGTAAGGTAGCACTTAACATGAGCAAGGGGGACAGAATCACCCCCACAGTGAAAGTGGAGAAGGTAAAAGTTGCTGAAGACACAGACATTCAGGCTCTGGGTACTTAGTTAATTCCCATATTGGTTATAAGCGCCACTGCATGCTTGAATCTCTCATTCCACTCAATATGAGCTGATGTCTTAGCCTGAGGGCTGTACATGGCCCTTTTTCTGCAGTCTATGCTCCGAGGAACATTCACAGAACCCTTTTACACAGAGCAGCTCTTTGCATATTTCCACCAGGTTGACATTTCCAGGTTCTACAGGGTATGTATAAATCTTTCATTCCCTAGACTTTAGGATTCTGAGCTTAGGATCAGTCAGTGCAGAAATCTTAAGATGATCTTTCAGATGCAGCTTCTCTGACTCCTAATGCTCTGGATTTAGTGTAACAACAACAACAACAGGATACACTGGAGTAAGATAATCGTATATAAAGAATTAAAGGCTGTTAATTTCTTCATCAGATCAAGAATACTTACCACATAAGAATGCAGAATCATACATTTACAGTATACAAAGTGCTTCATGTAACTAAGTAGATTAAATGGAAATGAGATATTGAATATGTCTAATTTCCTTTTTAAAAATATTCTTAATTGGATTTATTGTATCTCAAGTAGCTAGAAGGTGACAGTATCCAGTGGCTAGAAGGTGACAGTAGACAAATTTAGACTAGAAATAAAGTGAAAATGTTTAAGAGTGAAGGATATTAACTATTGGAACAACTTATCAAGGGTTGTGTTGGATTCTCCATCACTAGAAATTTCTTAATCAAGCTGGCATGTTTTTCTAAACAATTTGCTCTAGTTCAAACAGGAATTAATTCAGGGAAGGGCTATGGCCTGTGCTGTGCTGCAGTTCAGACTAGATGATCTCAATGGTATGTTCTGGCCTTATAATGTATGAATACATATGTCTTCTAATTTTTTCCCCCATGCAAACTCCATTGAGGACACTGTGATGACTTAGACTGCAGAATCTCTATCAGCGTCTCCAGGAGACAGTGTCACTACCAACTGCAAAGCCAGTTCCAGTGCTAACAGAATCAACAGAATGTGATGTGGTATCAACAGACACTGTGATAAGCTGCCAAGTTCCTTATCTATGGTGCCTCTGAGACTGGTTAAGTGAGTGGGTCTGGCAGTGACGACACATTTACAATCAGCAGGGTTGAAGCAGATGATGCTGGATTGTCAGCAAGGCTATAGCTCATCGAAGTGATACAGACCAGTACAAAAAGCACCCTGCTTTCTTCAGTTTCTGTTCCTCACTGTAACAGCTGCTTCTTATACAGAGTGACAGTACCAATGCACCTGCTGTCCTTTCATAAGGAAATGGGATCTGTCGGGCTTTGGGCTCTTCTCCCTATAGTCCTGTTTTCTCCCATCATTTTAGAGCTGTCACCATGGGATATGGAAGAGACTAAACTCAAGGCGGAGATAGAGAGAGAGACACCCTTAACTAGTGTAAATCAGTGAAGTTACTTGGGCTATGCTGATTTACAGAGTGGAGGATCAGTCCCCCAGAGTCACTGCTACTAAACTGTGCTGCTCTGCAAAGCTGCACATTACATTACAATCCAAGAACCTTCTTAATGAGCTTGCAAAATGCAGAGAACATAGACTTCAGCTCTACAAATGAATAAACCAGCCAGGAAATAAAATTCCAGATCAGCAGCCAATGTTAAAATAAAATCAAAGTGGACCTTAAAAAATACCTATTTCTGCATATTAACCTTTGAAATGATGAAAAGAGATTGTTCATATAGCAAGATTGTCTGGTTAGCAAGCGTCTAAAAGAATTCCAGCAGATCCTTATGTATCTTTATAAAACATGAGTATTAGGCTGAAATCTCCACAAGCCTACACTCATTGAAGTCAATACAATCCCGGCAGCAGAGAATATGGCTCATCATGTTCAAGGTATTAACTCCAACTCTTCAGTGCTACAGAACATTCATGTCATGGCCACAAGAAGGCAACACTACCCATACTATTCTGGAGCATTTGAAATTTCATCTAAATAGTTTATAACAAAGCTAATACGATTAGTAAACTCACTCCACACATTCGGAAGGAAAGTAGATAAATCAGTTCTACTGTCCCCACCCTCATCAGCTCTGCTCTTGATTATTGTCACATCCTGCTCCCAGCCTCTCCAACACCTACTCTGGGTCCAGTTGCCATGCACTGGTGGAAGGGGCCTCACAGGTGGACAGAGCTGTAATTTGACCTCCTTCCTTCACTGTCACTAAAAATGTTTAGTGCTAACAGGAACCTGGACAAGTGCCTACTCTCCTTAGTTCTTATTCTGCCACCCGTCCCTTGGGAACTCCAGACCAGTTCAATTTTAATGAGTCTGACCCTTACAATACTCCTATAATCAGCAGATTCAAAGCAGATGGTGCTAGAATTCACTACTGTCAGCATTACCATAATCCCCACTGCTTCCTACATTCTCCTTCTGTTTAAAAACATCTCAACTCGCAAACTGAAAATCTCAATTCTCTGTTTCTGTTTAATAAAAAACATTCCACATTACTCTAATGTTAAACTCGGCCCAGCCTCTCAATATCACTGTTAATTGTAAACGGTCAGAAGAGTTAGATTAATAGAAAAAACCCTGGATACCCAACGAACACTCAGATTGTACAGGCCATGTCCAACTTGGGATTTTTCTTAAAAGCCTCACTCTGCTTCCTGCAGCCCAATCAGTAATCCGTTCTATAACTTCCCAGCCCAGAACTTTGGGAAACCTCTTGGGTTTCCGTAAGAACAGGTCGTGTGTGGTCAGTACAGGAGTTAGAGAACTAGGCCCAGCATCTTCAGTAAAGCGTCCCCTTTATATCTACAATACCAGAGCGCCTGTCCCTGCTCTGCTCTATCACATGACAAAACTGCTCTCTTGCTCATCTGCTCTCATCAGTTGACACAATGGAAGACAAATTAGAGACAGAAGCAAATTTTGTTCAGTAAAGAACATTTTTGCTGTTAGCCAATTTAAATAAAACACTAACAAACAAGGCCCAGATCCATCTCTGAGTTAAGCTGATATAAATGGGAAGTAAATCCATAGACTTTGGGTCCTAAGGACAGCATGAAACTCTACATTGACAGTCCATCAAATACTCTACACACACCATTCCATCATTTAGCTTTTCCTCCCTATTAACCTGTAAACATACATAAAAGGGAAGACACATGCAGTAGTTAGCGGACATCATGGCTGATGAGTTAGAGCAGTGGTTCCAGACTACTGTATCCTTTTCAGGAGTCTGAATTGTCTTGTGTACCCCCAAGTTTCACCTCAACGAAAAGCTACTTACTTACAAAATCAGACATAAAAATACAAAAGAGTTACAACACACTATTATTGACAAATGGCTGACTTTCTCCTTTTTACCATATAATTATAAAATAACTCAACTGGAATATAAATATTGAACTTACATTTCAGTGGTTAGTATATAGAGCAGTATAAAAAGTCATTGTCTCTATGAAATTTTAGTTTGTACTGACTTTGCTAGTGCTTTGTATGTAGCCTGTTGTAAAACTAAGCAAATATCTAGATGAGTTAATGTACCCCCGGAAGACCTTTCAGTACAGCTGGTTGAGAACCACTGAGTTAGACTGTCTCAGTACCTCCGGGACCTGGTAGGTCTGTGCAGCAAAACCCCAGAGAACAGACATGTGCGATTAAGTAACATACCTAGAGCTTATCTGCTGCTCTCTGCGCACAGATCTCAAGTGCTGTACAGTACAGGGTCACTGTTGTTACTGATAGGAAAACTGAGGCAGGGACAAGGGAAGGCACTGAGACAAGCTCCTCCAGCAAGCCAGTGGGCAGAGCTCATTGTCCATCCAACCTGAATACCAGCAGAAAAGCCTTTAGTGAGATAATGCAGCCTGATGAACACTTCCACAGCTCCCCTGTGTTGTGGGGAAACACCCTTGCAAGTCAGTGTCACGGAAGACGGTGGCCAAGGGAAGTCTTGGTAGCCCAATGGGTCAGGGCTGAAGGACAAGAGAAGATTGCCCTAGAGCCAGCACAGAAGCATGGATTCCCCCACATACTGATGACCCCAACCAATTTGGGGTTGGATGTGCTGCCTCTTCGACAACGGACTCCAGCAACTGAATGGATTGGAGAGAGCTCTAGGGGAGGATCCTTGCACCTTTGTTCAGAAAAACCTCTAGGTGTTTAGATCCCGTTCAACTCACAATCCCTTAAAGCCCCTAATATCCCATTTCTCTGCCCAGGAATAACTATAACTACATGGAATGATTCACTGTGAAATTAAAGATCCTTTTGAAGACCCCTCTGTGAATCTGCTGAAGCCCCAAGCTACCGATGGGGCCATGACACACATATTGGAGATACACACTGGAGATCCACATCCACACTAGAAGTTGATTCGAGGACTGTCTCCTTGATGGAGAGAGCAACCAATCACGAAAGTCACTTCCCACAGACAAACTCCTCCATCATTTGGAGCCCTTCGTATCTGGGATTTTGGTTCAGACTCAACTCTAATCAAAACTGCTGCAAATATAGGGCCAAGTTCTATCACTCTTAGGCCTGTGCTACATTTAATACTTGTCACAGCACAACTGTGATTTTTCACCAGCATAGCTATGTTACTATAAAACCCAGTGTAAACGCAATTATATAGGCACAGAAGTTCTTTGGCTGGTATAGATTATGTCTCTTGGGGAACCAGTGTAAACTGTGCTGGCAGAAGCACTTTTATGTGGAAGAAGCTCCATCCATACTAGGAGGATTTACCAAAATAGTTCAACAGGTACAACTCCGCCAGCAAAACTTTTCTAATGTAGACAAGGCCTAACTGACTGTAAAGATGAGACTATGTTAATAAGAAATTATATGATATGAGATGTTGTTATAGGACAAGAGATGTTAAGCTGAGTTGAATGATCGAGTATACTGTGGGACGAAAACCAGAATGAACATATATTGCTTGGTGCACAGAGAGACAGTCTGGGACTCCTGGACAGAAGCTCCATCCAGACAGCTCATTTGGATCTCTGTGCAGTGGCTGAATTGGAAGGGTCACCGGCTGGCTCCTTAGGAGAGAGGTTGCAGGATCACAGAAGGGGTTGGAGAGCTAGACTGTGATCGGGAAGGGAAGCACTGCTGGACTCTTTCCCTCTGCCAGTAGGACTCAGAGGGATTCCTGAAAGCTACTGTCATAATACTATAGCGCTTCTTCTGGTTAAATAAAAGCTTAGTAGCTTTTCAAACCCGGAAGTGGGAGATCCTGAAGGGATCTGCAGGGCCCTGGAAAGAGAGTTAGGGCTTTTAACCAGGATCGCCAGATGTTCGTAGGAAGGAAAGGAAGATCAGAGAGGTAAAAGGGTGGCACTGGTGTCCCAACCACACCAGTGTTGATCAAGGGGGTAGGGATAGCTCAGTAGTTTGAGCTTTGGCCTGCTAAACCCAGGGTTGTAAGTTCAATCCTTGATGGGGCCACTTAGAGATCTGGGCAAAAAATCAGTACTTGGTCCTGCTAGTGAAGACGGGGGCTGGACTCAATGACCTTACAAGGTCTCTTCCGGTTCTAGGAGACAGGTATATCTCCAATTATTATCATCATTAAGGTGTGTGTCTTGGAAGGATCTGATCTTGACACACTCACTGAGTAAGTACATCACCTCACAAGCAGTCCCACTGATATCAGTAGAAGGGATAGCAAAATCAGATACTACTCAAAACAAACTTCTCAGATTCAGGCTAAAGTTACCGATGATCATACACACACACACACACTGGGTATCAAAGCATATCTTGATAACAAGGCCATAGCCAACTCCCTGTGTGCAATACTCAGTTCCATCAACAGGAGAGGCACTTTGAGGCTGAGGGCTATACAAGGTCCTATCTTTGCACTGGGCACAGGAAATGGATCTTTACAAAGTGTGGCTACTTTGCATGCTTCCACCCACACAACGGTTCCTTGCAATGAAGGACACATATAAATGTGTTATTTGCTAGACTTGCTACCTTAGATTCTCACAGTCTGTCAGAGTACAGGGGCCAAAATGATTTCACAGACTCATCTCATCTGTCTCCTAGTGCTCTGGATTCAGGGTAAGACAATTAAGGGAGATATTAGACTAAGATAATCTCTCACAATTGTTTATCATAGATTTCTTCATCAAACCTACATTAATTCTTCATCCCATGAGATCACAGGCAGATACATTTCTAGTGGACACAAACAATTTAACTAGGTGATTAAATGAAAATTAAACACTAGATATTGGCAGATTTATTGTTTATAATAGTATTTCATTTGCTTTTTCTTGTGTTTTTCCTCTCATCCAGATGGAAGTGGGCAGATTGTGCTGACTCAGACTCCAGAATCCCTGGCAGTGTCTCCAGGAGACACAGTCACCATCAACTGCAAAGCCAGTTCCAGTGTTAGCAGCTACATGGCCTGGTACCAACAGAAATCAGGACAAGCTCCTAAGCTCCTTATCTACAGCGCTTCCACCCGCCCCTCTGGGGTCCCAGACCGGTTCAGTGGCAGTGGGTCTGGCACTGATTTCACTTTTACAATCAGCCAGGTAGAAGCTGATGATGCTGGAAATTATTATTGTCAAGAAGACTATAGCTTAACTCTCACAGTGAAACAGAGCAATACAAAAACCTCCCTGCTTTCTTCAGCTTCCGTTCCTTACTGTAACAGCTGATGCCTGTAGAAAGTCAGAGTATTCTCTCCAACTGCTGCTGCCTCAAATTGATGGAGTGTCCATGAATTTCAGACACCTCACCGCATGGTCCATGCCTTCCTTCCATTTCTACAGCTCCCCCACTGCTGTCGTGCAGAGACTGGAATTTATAGGGTGATTCTTAATATACTCAGTGGCTTCCTTTTATCTGCTGAGGAGTATTAGCTCTTATAGGTTGGATCCAATTTCCAACTAACATTATAAAATAAGACCAACACATAAAGCATCCAGAAATTACTTGCATAAGCAGAATAAGCGCCTCCCTTCCTGTACAAGCCCCAAAGCAGGTGGCCCCCGTTCCACAATATGGTGCATTCATGTCCTTAAGGTTGGTGGCAGATGGGACAGAGAGAGAGATTGTCTACACTACATTTCTTGAATCATTTCTCTATGATCCAATAACCTACAGCTTCTGGTCCTTATTTCAGACAATATCAAATAGGAGAGAAAAAGTGCTGACTCCAGTTCAGTTTCTAGCTTGTAACCATTGCGCTCCCTCACCACCAGGGATAAAATGACTGCAGGCTGTGGTTAGTAGTAAATCATCACACCTCTCCTGCCCTTCTCTGGGCCCTTCCCCAGCTAGCCCCCACGCACTGACATACCTAGATTCCCTGCAAAGACGGTAGCGTTTCAGTGTATGGCTTAATAGAAACACAGAAAAAACAATGACAGTATTGGCTAAGCTCAGAGCACTGACCAGACAACCCCTCCCACTAGCACTATCACCTCATTTTACAAAAGGAGTCACTGAGACAGAGGGGTGCAGGAATGAGCCTAGAAGACGTCAAATCAAAAGCTTATGAGGTCTATTTCCCATCTCCTCCACTAACTCACTAGGCAACTTTGGATGCAACATTTCTCTCTGCCTCAGTTTACTCATCTTCTTAAAACAAAGATCTCCCCTATTTACAATGTATGCTCCTCAGGACAGGGATGCCAACACTTAAATACTCATCATGTGTTGAATAGAATTGTTTAGCACCAAGCTCCTTTTCCACAAACATGCATCTGAACGTGCCTTTTAAAGGGAGAAGAAAATAGCTCATTGGGTCAAAATTATTTTTTTACTAATATGGCTGATTTCATCAAATAGGTTAAATACCGGACTGAAGCAAAGGAGAGACTTGGACATGGATGGGACTTTAATGACAAAATGGTTTTTCATTGGAAAACATTTATTCAGCAGAATCGAAACTTTTTGCACTGTAGATGCCGATAAGCAGTGATGGCACAGACTAAGCTAATCAGGATTTACCTCTGCTAACTGAGGATTCTCCCTGCTTAAAGACCCTCACCTCTCAGTACTGTTTCTCTGTCAAAGCTGATCACACCACTTTGTATCACCAGTTGTGAGGAGATCTCCAGTGTAGCAGTTATATTAACGAGCATCCCAGAAATCACAATATGCTTAGAACTTTTATTCCTTGTAATTCCAGACAAATGTCATTTTAACACAGACACACTTGTACCCAGGAGCGACTGGTTGAACTTGCCTATGTCACTCATGGCCCTTTCACTTCCCTTTTTGTACATGGTCATGGGTGTGAATTTTCATCTCTGAACCCAATTTGCATATTTCACACCCTTCCCCTCTGGTGCTGAACTGTTATAAATGCTCCGTGTCACTCGTTACAGTTTGCTGCTCAGCACTGAGCCACTCAGGCATAGCAAGATGATCTCGCAGGCTCAGCTCATCTGGCTGTTAATGCTCTGGATCCAGGGTAAGGATTACACCCAGAAGGAATTTGATGAATTAAAAGTACAATGATCCTTTGAAAAGCTTAAAAGAACTAGAAATGCTGTACATTGACCCATAAACTATAGTCTACAATCAAAATCCATTTAGTTAGTTACTTCTTTCTGGCAGGGACTGTCACTTTTTGTTTGTACAGCGTCTGGCACCAAAACTGTTAGAGGCATTCAGGGATTACCAAAATATTAATGTTAAAGAATAAACAGGTGCCAGCAATTACTCTGATTTATGAAAATCTTTATCTTATTTTAGCTGGAATTAAGACAAAAAGGCTTGAGAAAATTATGAGCCATAAGCAAAAGGGCTAGAATGAAACAGTGTCTGGAGCTCAGGTTAGCATCATGCCCAGCTGACTACGGAGAGTCATTGTGTAAAGACGCACAAGGGAATATTTTAAAGACACAATGTTGTTGAGTTTGATTGTATTTGTTAGATCTGCATTTGTATTAACTTACATTCTCTTTGCGAATTCAGGCTCCAGTGGGCAGATTGTGATGACTCAGACTCCAGAATCCGTGGCAGTGTTGCCAGGAGACAGAGTGACCATCAACTGCAAAGCCAGTTCCAGCATCACCAGTGGTAGCACTCACATCTTAGCTTGGTACCAACAGAAAACAGGACAAGCTCCGAAGCGCCTTATCTACTATGCTTCCACCCGCGACTCTGGGATCCCAGACCGGTTCACCGGCAGTGGGTCTGGAACCGATTTCACTCTCACAATCAGCAGCGTTCAGACTGAAGATGCTGGAGATTATTATTGTCAGCAAGGCTATAGCTCACCTCTCACAGTGATACAGACCAATACAAAAACCACCCTCTTCTGTTCCATTCTGTCACAGCTGCTTCCTGCAAACAGCCGCCTTCTCAGTGCAAATGCTATGTTATTTGGGGGCAAACTTTCAGCCCCAGAAACATATATACCTGCCGTCTCCACCATATAATACACATAAAGTAGCAGACAGTCTGCTGCTAGAGAATCTTCCCTCTACAAAGAAGAGTTTTTAACTTCTACACAACCACAGAGGCATTTTTTTTATTTCTGGCTTTAAATTACTTTACTCGCCTGCTAATTACTGTCATCTAGTGTCCGTGCCTTGTCGTCGAAGAACAGCTTGTGTGCTCTAACGATCCCCAGAGTTTGTGTCGGTGGGGGCTCTTTGCTCCTGGTAGGTTCTACCAGGCTGGATTGGTCTGTTGGGGAGGGACCAGACAAAACAGACACCCTGGTCCTCCAGCTTGGGAGTTAGGCACAGGGCTAACAACCCTGTCCCATAATAAACAAAATATGTTACTGAAACAGTGATGGAGAAATCAATCATTACTGTGTGTGATGGGCTTCAGGAGTCAATGACCCATATGACTGCCAGTAGTGAAAGCCAAAAGGAGCCACTGGCATGAAGACTGAAGTGCTCAACACCAAGACAAAAACCAAACTTAGTTTTTGGAATGTACGGACAATGTACGAAACAAAGAACGTAGCTCAGGTCCCAGCAGAGATGAGACGCTACAGCTTACACATCCTAGGTGTCAGCGAGAGAAGATGGACAGAATCAGGAAGATTAATAACAGCCTCAGGAGAAACTTTGTTTTTTTCTGGATGGGATGATGGACAATCCCATGAGGGGGTTTCCGTCCTTTTTAAGAAGGGTGTGGAGCATTCCCTGCTTGAATGGAAATCCATCAGCAGCAGACTTATGAGAGCCAGACTGAAAGGGAAACATAATAATATCACCTAAATTCCTAATATCTAATTTAAATCTCCCCTGCTGCTGATTATGCCCATTACTTCTTATCCTGCCTTGAGCAGACCTGGAAAATAATTGATCACAGTCCTCTTTATAACAGCCCTTAACATTATTGAAGACTCTTATCCAGTCCCCTCTCTATCTTCATTTCTCAACATGATATTTGCCCAGTCTTTTTCTTATATCTTTCCTCATAAGTCAGGTTTTCTTAACTCTTTATCACTTTTTTGTTTTCTCCTTCTGAGAACCTGTGACCAATGATAGTGACCAACAGCCTCCTTAAAACAAAGTGTTTCTATTTAGAAGTTGGAACAAAGTATCAGAGAAAGAAGGATTTCAAAGAATAACGATATAGCATGTGTGTTTGATTTTATCTAATCTTGCACTTTACAACATGCGAAATCAAACAGGCTATCTTCTTAAATTACAGAACAAGAATTGAACCAACTCATATTCCCTTAGTGCTTGTCTACACATGGAGTCATTCCTGAATAGCTGTTAACTATTAATAACTATTCTTGAATAACTATTAACCCAGAGTGGCTATTCCTGAATAGCTCCATGTGTAGACAATCTTATTCCAGAATAAGTGTGCTTGCTCCTCTTTGTTGAACCTGATTTACAAGAGTATTAAGCACAACAGGAACAAGGTGCTTTTAGGCTATATCTATCTTGCAATGTTAGAGCAGGGCAGCTGCATAGCACTTAAGTGTAGACACATTACAACAACGGGAGGAGTTCTTGCATCTCTGGAGGAAATCTACCTCTCCATGAGGAAGTAGATATGTCAATGGAAGAATTCTTCCATCAACTTAGTGCAGTCTGCTCCGGGGGTTAGGGTGGCTTACGTTACAGTGATAGAAGAATGTCTTCTGTCGCTGGAGTATATCTACCTCTCCAAGAGGCAGTAGCTAGGTCAAGAGAAGAATTCTTCCATCAACTTAGTGTAGTCTGCTCTGGGGCTTATGTTGTCTTAAATACGTCTCCCACAGGTGTGAATTTTTCACATCCCTGAGTAACATAGACAGGGCCACCTAACTTTCTAGTGAAAGCCAACCTTTATTCTAGAATAAAAATATCCACACATGGAGTTATCCAATCATAGTTATTGTACTTTAAATTCACACCATACCATAATCCAAATTATATTTCAAGTGTAGACAAGTCCCTAAACAACACAGATCCTCCTCTGATCCACCCTGGTCACAACTACCCACATGTCCTGATGATGTTTCCTCTCTCCCCTACTTGTCCTGTTTGTCACCACCTTTTTCAAGGAAGCACCAATGAACAGTGTCCATCACTTGAGTCTGGGCCCAGTTGCCAGAAAATTCTGCAAGCCTGCATCCATTAAAGTCAATACAATCCTGGCAGCAGAGAATATGGCCCACCATATTCAAGGTATTAATTCAAACCCTTCAACACTACAGAACATTCATGTCATGGCCACAAGATGGCAACAAGTACCCATACTATTTGGAGCATCTGAAATTTTAGCTACGTAGTTTATAACAAAGTTAATAGGATAGTAAACTCACTCCACACATTTGGAAGGAATGCAAATAAATCAGTTCTACTGTCACCACCCTCATCGGCCCTACTCTTGATTATTGTCACAGCCTACTCCCAGCCTCTCCAACACCCACTCTGGGTCCAGTTTCCATGCACTGGTGGAAGGGGTCTCACAGGTGGAGAGAGCTGTAATTTGACCTCCTTCCTTCACTGTCACTAAAAATATCTGCTGCTAACAGGAACCTGGACAACTGCCTACTCTCCTTAGTTCTTATTCTATCTCCTGTCCCTTGGGAACTCCAGACCAGTTCAGTTTTAAGGAGTCTGACCCTTGCAACACTCCTATAATCAGAAGATTCAAAGCAAATGATGCTGGAGTTCACTATTGTCAGCATTACCATGGTTCTCATTTCTTTCTATATCCTCCTTCTGTTTAAAAACATCTCAACTCGCAAACTGAAAATCTCAATTCTCTGTTTGTTTAATAGAAAATATTCCACATTACTCTAATGTTAAACTTGGCCAAGCCTCCCAATATCACTGTTAATTGTAAACTGTGAGAAGAGTTAGATTAATAGAAAAAACCCTAGATACCCAACAAACATGCAGATTGTCTGTCTGGGCCATTTCCTATTTTAGTTTTTTCTTAAAAGCTTCACTCTGCTTCTTGTAGCCCAACCAGCAACCCATTGCATAACTGCCCAGCCCAGAACTTTAGGAGGCCTCTTGGGTCCATAAGTGAAACAGGTCGTGTGTAGTCAGTACGGGAGCTAGAGAACTAGGCTATGCCCAGAAACCTCAGTAAAGCTTCCCCTTTACATTCACCATACCAGAGTGCCTGTCCCTGCTCTGCTCTGTCACATGACAACACTGTTCTCTTGCCCATCTGCTCCCATCTGTTGACACAATGGAAGACAAATTAGAGACAGAAGCAAATTTTAGAAGTAAAGAACATTTTTGCTGTTAGCCAATTTAAATTAAATAAAACACTAACAAACAAGGCCCGGATCCATCTCTGAGTTAAGCTGATATAAACGGGAAGTAAATCCATAGACTTTGGGTCCTAAGGACAGCATGAAACTCTACATTGACAGTCCATCAAATACTCTACACACACCATTCCATCATTTACACACCATTTTCCTCCCTATTAACCTGTAAACACACATAAAAGGGAAGAAACATGCAGTAGCTAGCAGACATCATGGCTGATGAGTTAGAGCAGTGGCTCCAGACTACTGTATCCTTTTCAGGAGTCTGAATTGTCTTGTGTACCCCCAAGTTTCACCTCAACGAAAAGCTACTTACTTACAAAATCAGACATAAAAATACAAAAAAGTCACACACTATTATTGACAAATGGCTGACTTTCTCCTTTTTACCATATAATTATAAAATAACTCAACTGGAATATAAATATTGAACTTACATTTCAGTGGGTAGTATATAGAGCAGTATAAAAAGTTATTGTCTCTATGAAATTTTAGTTTGTACTGACTTTGCTAGTGCTTTGTATGTAGCCTGTTGTAAAACTAGGCAAATATCTGGATGAGTTAATGTACCCCTGGAAGACCTTTCAGTACCGCTGGTTTAGAACCACTGAGTTAGATTGTCTCAGTACCTCTGGGACCTGGTATGTCTGTGCAGTGAAACCTCATAGAACAGACATGTGTGATGAAGTAACATACCTAGCGCTTATCTGTTGCTCTCTGTGCACAGATCTCAAGTGCTGTACAGTACAAGGTCACTGCTGTTACTGATAGGAAAACTGAGGCAAGGATAAGGGAAGGCACTTGGACAAGCTCCTCCAGCAAGCCAGTGGGCAGAGTTCATTGTCCATCCAACCTGAATACCAGCAGAAAAGCCTTCAGTGAGATAATGCGGCCTGAATACTCTTCCACAGCTCCCCTGTGTTGTGGGGAAACGGCCCTGGAAGTCAGGGTCACAGAAGACGGTGGCCAGGGGAAGCCTTGGCAGCCCAGTGGGTCAGGGCTGAAAGACAAGAGCAGATTTCCCTGGAGCCAGCACAGAAGCACGGATTCCCCCACACACTGATGACCCCAATCAACTAGCATCCCCCAGGATGTGCTGAAATCTGGGGCTGCCTCTTCTACAAGGAACCCCAGCAACTGAGTGGATTGGAGAGAGCTCTAGTGGAGGATCCTTGCACCTTTCTTCAGAAAAACCTCTAGGTGTTTAGATCCCGTTCAACTTCCAGACCCTTAAAGCCCCTAATATCCCACTTCTCTGACCAGGAATAATTATAACTACATGGGATGATTCACTGTGATTTAAAGATCCTTGTGAAGACCCCTCTGTGAATCTGCTGAAGGCCCATGCTACCAATGATCCTTGAAAAACTTAAAAGAACTAGAAATGTTGTACATTGACCCATAAACTACAATCTACATCCATTTAGTTTTTTACCTCCTTGTGGCAGGGACTGTCACTTATTGTTTGTGCAGCGTCTGGCACAACTGGATCAAAACTGTTAGAGGCATTCAGAGTCTGTGTCGGCGGGGGCTTTTTGCTCCTGAAAGGTTCAACCACGCCGGATTAGTCTGTGCGGAAGGGACCAGACAGAACAGACACCCTGATCCTCCAGTTGGGGGTTGGGCACAGGGCTAACAACCCTGTCCCATAACAAACAAAATATGTTATGGAGACAGTTATGAAGAAATCGACCATTACTGTCTGTGATGGGCTTTGGGAGTCAATGACCCGTATGACTGCCAGCAATGAAAGCCAAAAGGAAGCCACTGGCATGACGACTGAAGTGTTCAACACCAAGGCAAAAACCAAAACTTGTTTTTTTGGAACGTATGGACAATGTACGAAACAGGGAAGCTAGCTCAGGTCCCAGCAGAGATGAGATGCTACAGCTTACACATCCTGAGGGGCACAGAGTAGATGGACAGGATCAGGAAGATTATAAACAGCCTCAGGAGAAAGCTTTTTTCTGGATGGGATGATGGACAACACCATGAGGGGGTTTCCGTCCTTTTTAAGAAGAGAGTGAAGCATTCCCTCCTGGAATGGAAATCCAGCAGCAGCAGACTTGTGAGAGCCAGACTGAAAAGGAAACATAATAATATCACCCTGATTCAGTGCTGTGCTCTGACAAATGACAGTGATGAAGAAGTAAAGAACAAATTTGACTGTACTTTACAGGTAGAGTTAGAGAGAGTACCATGCCACGACCTAACTATGGTCATGGGAGACCTGAATGCCAAGGTCAGTAAGGACAATACAAACGACAGAGCAATGGGAAGACATGGGTGTGGCACCATAAATGAAAATGGAGAGAGTTTTATTGATGTCTGTAATATGAATGACCTAGTCATCGGCGGAACTCTATTTTAACTTCGTAAAATTCACAAGCTGACATGGTGTTCTCCAAATGGCAGAGATAAGAACCAGATTGACCATATCATGAAGAATGGCAAATGGCGATGCTCACTGACGGATGTGAGAAGGGGTGCAGATGTTGGCAGTGACCACCACCTTGTGGCAGCCTCCATCAAGCTCAAACTGAGAAGTGTGGGTCCACCAAACAAGGGACATAGACGTTATGACATTGACAAGCTAAAGTCCCCTGAAATACAGAAAGCCTTTGTACTGCAGGTAAAGAACAGGTTTCAGGCACTTGCAGACCTTGAGGAAGAGGAGGGGAATGCAGATGAGGAGATCAACAAGAAGTGGGACAAAGTAACAGCAATTTATCTAGGCTACAGGCAGAAGAGAAGGAAGGAGTGGATTACACCCAGCACATGGAACGCCACAGAAACCAGATGAGCACTGAAGAAAAACGTTTTAGACATGAAATCCCAGAAGCTCACAGACAAATACCACGAGCAGTATAGCAAGGCACAGCAGGAGGTCAAACGCCTTGTGAGAGCGGACAAATGGCATTGTATTGATAATCTGGCAACACAAGCAGAAGATGCAGCTGCTCATGGTGAACAAGGAACCATCTACAAAATGACGCGGCTTATCAGTGGTAATTGACAGACCCCAACAAACACTCTCATCAGGGACAAACAAGGCCACCTATTAACAACTGAAAAAGAACAAGAAATGCGCTGGACAGAGCATTTCAAAGAATTGCTGAACATGGAGCCACCTAAAGAGGAAGCAAACATCCAGGAGGCAGAAAAAGATCTTGATAACAGCACAGACACCCCAGCTAAGAAAGAGATCATTTAAGACATCAAATCCTTAAAAAAATGGGAACGCTCCCAGCACGAATAACTTGAATGGAGAATTGTTCAAGGTAAATCCTGAGTTAGCAGCATCTATCCTGGCCCGAGTCTTGGAAAAAGTGCCAGAGGAGTGGACCAATGAGGTTATAGTGAAGATAGCAAAGAAAGGAACTCTCCATGACTGTAGTAACTGGCATGGTAAAACACTTTTATTTGTGCCAAGCAAAGTATTGTGTAAGATCATACTCCACCGTATATCAGAGGCAGTCGATAGTGTTCTCAGAAAAGAACAAGCTGGTTTTCAGAAAGGGCGTAGATGCACAGACCAGATCTTCACTCTACAAAACATAATAGAATAATGCTTAGAATGGCAACGGAAACTCTACATAAATTTCATAAACTTTGCGAAGGCTTTTGATAGCATTCACAGGACCAACCTACGGTGCATTCTTCAGGTATGTGGAATCCCTCTCTGCATAATCAACATCATCAAAAGCTTTTATTTCAATTTTACAGCAGTGCTGATCACAGTGAGCTCAGTTTTGAAGTCAAAACAGGAGTACGTCAGGGATGTGTCGTGTCTGAAAACCACTTCAACATTGCCATCGACTGGGTAATGCAGCAGAAGACATGCCAAGAGTCATTAAATTGACACCCTTCTGATCTCTTGAAAAACTGGACTTCGCAGATGATATCGCTCTCCTATCACATACCCAACACCATATATAAGAAAAAACAACTTGACTCAACGCACTCAGCCAGCAAATTGGACTAAAGTCAACCACAATAAGACAGATATCATGACCTTTAATGTTGCCTCACCATCACCAGTATGGATAGAGGATTATGTTCTCACCAATGTAGAAACATTCAAATATTTGGGCAGCACCATCAGCCAGGATGGTGGAACAAAGCAGGACACCCGGAAGAAAATCAGTAAAGCCAGGAACACCTTCAGGAGCTTAAATACAGTCTGGAAATCATCAACATATGAAACCAAAAGCAAACTCAAGATTTATCAGAGATGCATACTTTCATCACCACTTTATAGTGCAGAATGCTGGGAAATGAGAAAGTATGACATGTCCGAACAGAACAATCTCAAACCAAGATCTATTGACACAGTGCAGCCAAGAGGATCTGAGCACGATCATTGCCAGGAGGCGTTGGAGATGGATTGGCCATGTGCTTTGGATAGAAACTGATTCCATCACCAGAAGGGCAATAAGATGGACACGTAATGGCAAGCGAAAACAAGGGTGCCTGAAAAAAACATGGTGAAGAGCTGTGGAAGCCGAGCTGAAAAACCTGGGGCACAGCTGGGGAACCATTGAAAGACTTGCCAGAAACAGACAGGAGTGGAGGAGCTTCATTGCCGCCCTAAACACCAGAGGCGTAATGGGAACATGATGATGATGAATTACTGTCCTAAAAAGACTGCGAGCATTTCAGGTCAGCCCAGTGCTTTACAGAGAGTTCTGCTGGGTAGGAAGTAGAAGTGATGCCCTGCGCTCTACAGCTTCCAGATGTTGGACAGGAACAACTCACCTCATCATCCAGTGACCCACTCTGGTAGATGGAACCCAGGAAGCTTCCCTGTAAGAGGAAACATAGTAGAAATGCAGGGCCTTGGAGAGTGGAAGGACAGTTGTACCTGAGAAGGGCGATGGGGAGTTCCTGGGGAAACAATATAACTAACATTATAAGTAAACCACTGAGAAGAGAGACACAGGGGCAGCTCAGAGAGGTGTAGAATGGATCCAGTCCACTTTCTATTGGGTCTGCCAGTGAACTCCAGTGGGAACCTCCTAAAATCTTCACATAGTAGCTAAGCACAACATTTCCAGCTGAAAGGAGCAGAGAACTAGCAGGAAATAATCTTGTTAGCATCCAGGCAACTAGGATTTAGACTGAAAGATCCTTCTTAAGTGTAACACTAGCTTCAGTGCCTTGCCACACAGTATAATGCTCATACAATCATTTATAACACAATATAGGTGAGTGTGATAGATCACACATCTATGTTCATTTAGATTTTGGTTGTCATTTCAGCCACCAGAATCCCTGTCAATATTTCCAGGAAACAGAGGCATCATTGACTGCAGAGACAATACAGGCATTAGCAACGCTTTAGATGGGCACCAGCAGAAATCCACATAAAATCCTAATATTCTTATTTATCTTGCGTGTCTTGCCATTGGGATTCCCACCCCTTTCAATGGCAGTAACCAGGAGTATAATTTCACCTTCACAACCAGCTGAAGATGATGGAGATATTATTGTCTACAAGGCTATGATACCCCTTGCAAAATGATGCAACCAATACGTAACCCTCCCTCAGCTGTTCGGTTCAGTGTATCAATTCCTACTACTTCCCAGTGAGATCAGTGGGAACAGGTTTAGTTCTCCCAATGAAATCAAGGAGAACAGGATTGGCGCCATAGGATCCACAACAAAAATCTTAAATCTTCTTGCTTCATTCCAACCTGCTTTCTTCAGTTGAGCTTCTTGAGTCTCTTATTTAGCTTAAATAAGAGATGGTTAAAAAGTCACTTGATTACAGCATATAAGTACGTACATGGAGACAAAATATTTGATAACGGGCTCTTCAATCTAGCAGAGAAAGGTAGAAGACGATCCAATGGCTGGAAGTTGAAGCTAGACAAATTCAGACGGGAAATTAGGCATAAATTTTCAACACTGAATGTAATTAACCTTTGGAACAATTTACCAAGGGTCCTGATGGATTCTCCATCACTGATGATTTATAAATCAAGATTGGATGTTTTTCTAAAACTTCTGCTCTAGGAATTATTTTGAGGCAGTTCTATGGTCTGTGTTATACAGGAGGTCAGACTGGATGATCACAATTGTCCCTTCTGGCCTTGGAATCTATGAATCTTTCTAGAGGAATATACCAGACAGTAACTGAGATCAGAATCAGGCCCAATGACTTTCATGGGAGTTACCAGTATCTAGCTATGGTAGAATCAATCCCTATATGTCTAAGGGCTGAGCCTCTGACACAAAGGATGAGATGGGAGGCTTAGCATATTCAGAACTACCGGATCTTTCTGTCCTTCTCAGAGCGGTTATAAAATGTTGTGTTTCACTCTCCATCTTTTAATGATCAGCACTGGACAGCTCAGATGCATCAAAATGGTCTCACAGGCTCAGTTAATCTGACTGTCAGTGCCATGGATCCAGCGTAAAAATTAAACCAAGCGATAACAGGACAAATTACAAGTATAATTGGCCTTTAATGGGAAATGAAAAAAGAGTCAGAACTCTAGTCTATCAAGACCTGAATATTCTTCAGAGTTCCACCAATTTCTGATTACCTTTGTCTCATTTCAAATTGCAAAGAGAGAAAGAACATTTTCAGACGTAAGGGCCTGATCCAAAACCCAGGGAAGTCAGTGGGGCCCTGATGCACCAAGAGACTATTGTGTCACTCACTTTTTCTCTGGTTCCATTAATATTTAATTATTGAATTAAAGTGGAACAACTTCAAAAAGAGAGTAAGAGAGATCCACATCGAAACAGCCCATGCAGCAGATCCCTGTTCAAATCCCTTCTCTTTGCCAGGCAGACAGGGAACCTAAGTAGGGGATGGGAACCACAGTCAAAGTAAGTGCCCTAACCACTGACAAGTTCCAAAGCTTTTTATCCACAGGGCTTCCGCCCGTCCCTCCGGGATCCCAGGCCGGTTCAGTGGCAGTGGGTCTGGCGTTGATTGCACTCCGGCAATCAGTAGCGTTGAAGCTGATGATTCTGGAAATTATTACTGTCGGCACCATCTCAGAAGTAATACAGAGAGTACAAAAACCTCCCCACTTGCTTCAGTTTCTGTTTCTCACTGTAACATCTGCTTCCTATACAGTGTGACAGAACCAATGCAACTGCTGTCCTTTCATAAGGAAATGGGGTCTGTCAGACTTTGGGCTTTTCATCCAATTGTCCTGTTGTTCTCTCCCATCATTTTACAGCTGTCACCATGGGATATGAGAAAGACTAGAATTGATGAGGACAGACACTTTACCCTTAGAGACAGATCCTCAGCTAGTGCAAATCAGTCTATCCTCAGTGAAGTCAAATGAACTAAGCTACTTTACACCAGTGGAGGATCAATCCCTTATCACTGCTACTAAACTGTGCTGCACTTCAAAGCTGGATCTTACAGTGCAAGCCTAGCCGCTTCTTAACGAGCTTGCAAAGTGCAGACAGCACTGATCTCAGCTCTACAAATGAATGAGCCATCCAGTAAATAAAAGTCCAAAGCAGCAAGCACTGTTATAATAAAATCAAAGCTGACCTTTTAAAAAGGTACATATTTCACTATATTAACCTGCTGAAATGATGATATTAACATGTTGGAATGGAGGCCATTCACATAGACACTTGTCTGGTTAGCAAGTATCTAAAAAAATTCTAACATATCTTTATGTATCTGGCATCCGAGCAAAATCTCTGCAAGACTAGATCTACTGTGGGATGAAGTCCAGAATGCTAGGTGCACAGACATACAGTCTTGGACTCTTGGACAGAAGCTCCATCCAGACAGCCCACCTGGATCGTTCTGGGGTAGTTGAATTGGAAGGGTCACAGGTTGGCTCCTTAGGAGAGAGGGCGCAGAATCACAGAAGGGGTTGGAGAGCTAGACTGTAATCATGAAAGGAAGCACTGCTGGGCTCTTATAAAATCACACTTTCCCTCTGGCAGTAGGATGCAGAAGGGTTACTGAAAGCTACCATAATGTTACTATAAGGCTTATTCTGGTTAAGTAAAAGCTTAGCAGCTTTTCAAGCTCAGAAGTGGGAGGCCCTGAAGGGATCTGCAGGGCCCTGGAAAGAGAGTTAGGGCTTTTAACCAGGATCGCCTGACGTTCACAGGCAAGTGTCCTGAGAGGAAGATCTGAGGGGTAAAAGGGCTTCACTGGTGACCCAATGACACCGGTGTTGAGCAAGATGTGTTTCCTGGAAGGGGAAGATCGTGACACACATACTGAGTAGTAATTCACCCCACAAGCAGCCCCACTGATATCAATAGAAGGGATAGCAAAGTCAGATACTACTCAAAACAAGCTTCTCAAGTTCTGGCTCAAAGTTACCAATGATACAGACATACAAACTGGGTATTAAAGTATATCTTGATAACAAGGCCGTAGCCAACTCCCTGTGTGCAATACTCAGTTCCATCAACAGGAGTGGCACTCTGAGGCTGAGAGCTATACAAAGCCCTTTCTTTGCACTGGGCACGGGGAATGGATCTTTACTACAGTGTGGCTGCTTTGCATGCTTCCACCCATGCAACGGTTCCTTGCAATGCAGGGTATATATAAAAGTACTATTTCCTAAACTTGCTACCTTAGATTCTCACAGTCTGTCAGACTAGAGGGACCAAAATGATTCCACAGACTCATCTCATCTTTCTCCTAGTGCTCTGGATTAAGGGTAAAACAATGAGGGAAATATTAGATTAAGATGATAATCTCTCACCAATGTTCCTCACAGAGAGATATATTTGAAGTGGACTCACACAATGTATCTAGGTGCCTTAAATGAATATTAGACACTACATATTCATAGTATAAGTTTTATAATAGTATTTCATTTGGCTTTTCTTATAATGTTTTTTCTCCCATCCAGATGCCAGCGGGCAGATTGCGCTGACTCAGACTCCAGAATCCCTGGCAGTGTCTCCAGGAGACACAGTCACCATCAACTGCAAAGCCAGTTCCAGTGTTAGCAGCTATATGGCCTGGTACCAACAGAAATCAGGACAAGCTCCTAAGCTCCTTATCTACAGCGCTTCCACCCGTCCCTCTGGGATTCCAGCCCGGTTCAGCGGCAGTGGGTCTGGCACTGACTTCACTTTTACAATCAGCCGGGTAGAAGCTGATGATGCTGGAGATTATTATTGTCAACAAGCTCAAAGTTTACATCTCACAGTGATACAGAGCAATACAAAAACCTCCTTTCTGTTCCTCTTTCTAACAGCTGATGTCTGTAGAAAGTTAAAGTATCTCTCCAACTGCTGCTGTCTCAAAGAGATGAAGTGTCCATGAATTTCAGACACCTCCCTCTATTGTCTATTTCTTCCTTCCATTTCTACAGCTCCCTCACTGCAGTAGTACAGAGACAGGATGGTTCTTAATATACTCAGTGGCTTCCTTTTAACTACTGAGGAATATTAGCTCTGATAGACCTGGTCTACACTAGGGTGGGAGGAGGGAAATCGATCTACAAGATCTTAGATCGACTTAGAATCACTTATTTCGTGCCCTCATGGCGCGGGATTGACTACCACGGCTCTCCCGTCGACTTTGCTTCCACCTCTCGCCAAGCTGGAGTTCAGCAGTCGACGGGAGAGCAATCGGGGATCAATTTATCGTGTCTACACTACACGAGATAAATCAAACCCCGATAGATGGATTGCTACCCGCCGATTGAGCGGGTAGTGTAGATATACCCATAGGCTGGATCCAATTTCCTACCAACATTACAAAACAAAATCAATCTGTCAACTGACAAATGGCAACCACTGTATAAAGCATCTGGAAATCACTTGCGTAAGCAGAATTAGCAGAGTGACTGCCTCCCTCCCCATACAAGCCCCAAAGCAGGTGGCCCTCTTTCCACAATATGGTGCATGCATGTCCTTAAGGCTGGTCGCAGATGGGACAGAGAGAAGGATTGTCTACACTACATTTCCTGAATCACTTCTCTATGGTCCAATAACCTACAGATTCTGGTCCTTATTTCAGAAAATATCAAATAGGAGAGACAGTGCTGACTCTAGTTCAGGTTTTAGCTTGTAACCATTGCACTTTATCTGCCAATCACTTAGCCCAGACAGCAGCACAGAGCCAGTATCATGCATCTTTCTGCTATTCTCTGCAGGGGTTTAGCTGTGGAGGCAGTTGCTCTGAGAAGATACTGCAGCCTCCATTTCTCTGATGCATCCTCACAACCAGAGGCAAAAGGGCTGGAGACTGTGCCTAGCAGCAAAACATCACATGTCTACTGCCCTTCCCCAGACAGCCACCCCAACACTAACATACCTAGATTCCCTGCAGAGATGGTAGCCTTTTATTGTATGGCTTAACAGAAACACAGAACAAACAATGACAGCATTTGTTAAGGTCAGAGAACCGTACAGACAAATCCTTCCAACTGCACTATCACCTCATTTTACAGAAGGAGTCACTGAGGCAGAAGCATGCAGTGCCTTGACAAAGGCCACACAATGAGCGGCAGTGGCAGAATTAGAATTCAGATCTCTGGCTTCCTAAGCTTCTGCTTTTGGTTTCATGTCACATTCCCTAACAATAACAGACCAAACTGTAGGGTAGAGCAAGGGTGTGATTTATAATCCGCCTCACAAATAGTCATAAATATTTACCAGCCCGGAAGCCAAAACTCATCCATTGCTGCCTTTGATAAGATGAAAAAACCCTTAATGTTAATTTTACTTTAATCCCATAAAAAAATCACTCTTGCCAGGAGACTGGTATTTTGAGAGGCGTTACAAACACTTACTCAGGGCCACATGCTGCAGTGAGCAACAACATTACCAGTGAAGTCAATAGGAAATTTTGCTCAGATATCGACCAATGAGAGGCAGCTCTAGAGGAATGAGCCTAGAAAAGTCCAATATCAAAAGCTTATGACGTCTACTTCCCATTTCTCCCAATAACTCACTAGGCATGCTTGGATGCAACACTTCTCTCTGCCTCAGTTTCCCCATCTTCTAAAACAAAGATCTCCCCTATTTACAATGCAAGTTCCTCATCACTTGTTGGATAGAATTGTTTAGGACCAAGCTCCTTTTCCACAAACATGCATCTGAACTTACCTGAGGAGAAAATAGACCATTAGGTCAAAATATTTTTTTTTTACTAATATTGCTGATTTAATCAAATAGGTTAAATGTTGGACTGAAGTTTCTGACAAAACAGTTTTTCATTCAAAAACATCAATTTAGCAGAACAAACTTTTCGCAGTGTAGGTGACAATCAGCAGAGATGGCACTGACTAGGTTAATCAGGATTTACCTCTGCTAACTGAGGATTCTCCCTGTTTCAAGACCCTCACCCTCCAGTACTGTTTCTCTGTCAATGGTGGATATCACCATTTTGTATCACAAGTTGGGAGATCTCCAGTGTAGCCGTGATATTAACCAGCATCCCAGAAATCACAATATGCTGAGAACCTTTATTCCTTTTAATCCCAGAAAAAATTTATTTTAACACAGACACACTTGTACCCAGGAGTGACTGGCTGAACTTGCCTATGTCACTCATGGCCCTTTCACTTCCCTTTTTGTACATGGTCATGGACCAGGTGTGAATTTTCATCTCTGAACCCAATTTGCATATTTCACACCCTTCCCCTCTGGTGCTGAACTGTTATAAATGCTCCGTGTCACTCGTTACGGTTTGTTGATCAGCACTGGGTCACTCAGACATATCAAGATGATCTCACAGGCTCAGCTTATCTGGCTGTTAGTGCTCTGGATCCAGGGTAAGAATCAAACCCAGAAGGAATATGTTGAGTTAAAAGTACAATGATCCTTGAAAAGCTTAAAAGAACTAGAAATGTTGTACATTGACCATAAACTACAATCTACATCCATTTAGTTAGTTAGCTCTTTGTGGCAGAAACCATCATTTATTGTTTGTACAGCATCTGACACAACTAGATCAAAACTGTTAGAGGCGTTCAGGGATTACCAAAATATTAACGTTAATAATAAACAGGCACCAGGAATTACTCTGATTTTTTTAAATCTTTATCTTATTTTAGCTGAAATTAAGACAAAGAGGTTTGAGAAAATTATGAGGCATAGGCAAAAGGGCTAGAATGAAACAGTGTCTGGAACTCAATGTTAGCACCACTCCCAGCTGACAAGGGAGAGTCATTGTGTAAAGACGCACATGGGAATATTTTAAAGGCACAATGTTGTTGAGTTTGATTGATGAGATCTGTATTTGTAGTAACTTAGGTTCTCTTTGTGAATTCAGGCTCCAGTGGGCAGATTGTGATGACTCAGACTCCAGAATCCCTGGCAGTGTTGCCAGGAGACAGAGTGACCATCAACTGGAAAGCCAGTTCCAGCATCACCAGTGGTAGCATTCACTACTTTGCCTGGTACCATACAGAAATCAGGAGAATCTCCTAAACTCCTTATCTACCTTGCTTCCACACATGCCACTGGGATCCCAGACCAGTTCACAGGCAGTGGGTCTGGAACCGATTTCACACTCACAATCAGCAAAGTTCAAGCTGAAGATGCTGGAGATTTTTACTGTCAACAAAGCTATGACTTCCCTTTCACAGTGATACAGACCAATACAAATACCTCCCTGTTCTCTCTTGGGGATATATATTGGAAGAAAATCCACTGACTTTGGCTCCTTTGAGGAACATATTGAACTCTATATTCCATGAAAAACTCTCCAGCCAGGAGCCCACTGGTTATCTTCTAAAGGCAGCAAAGAGTCCTGTGGCATCTTATAGACTAACAGACCTTTTGGAGCATGAGCTTTCGTGGGTGAATACCCACTTTGTTAGATGCATGTAGTGGAAATTTCCAGGGGCAGGTATATATATGCAGGCAAGCTAGAGATAATGAGGTAGTTCAATCAGGGAGGATGAGGCCCTGTTCTAGCAGTTGAGGTGTGAAAACCAAGGGAGGAGAAACTGGTTCTGTAATTGGCAAGCCATTCACAGTCTTTGTTTAATCCTGAGCTGATGGTGTCAAATTTGCAGATGAACTGAAGCTCAGCAGTTTATCTTTGAAGTCTGATCCTGAAGTTTTTTTGCTGCAGGATGGCCACCTTAAGGTCTGCTATAGTGTGGCCAGGGAGGTTGAAGTGTTCTCCTACAGGAGAACAGTTCATCTGCAAATTTGACACTCTCAGCTCAGGATTTTTGGCATTTTTGGCATTTTTCAGCAAGATCTTTAATTGCTTAAATTTCAATCAACCTTAAAGCCCTTCCTATCTCACTGCTCTGCTCATGGTTATTCCAGGTCACTCTAGGTGTGAACTATCCAGAACCCTGATGGCCTGTCCATGAATGTGCTGCACGATCCAAGCTACAGATGGGCCAGAGTGGCATGTACTGGAGACAGACTGAGAGCCACATTTATTAACATTTCAAGGAGGTTGGATTCAGGACTTTGGTTTAGTCCTTTAAAGAGAGAGGGGCCAGTCGTGACAGTCACCTCCGTGGGCACAGCCAAACTCTTCCATAGTATAGAGTTGCATGAACCTGAGATTTTGGTTCAGGCCCAACTCTAATCTTAACGTGGTAACTGCAGAGCTGAATAGTACCTTCCTGCACAAGCAGTCCCAGGGAAATCAGTATGATAGCTTCTGAAGTGAGGTACTTCTCAGGAACTGGCTCTAACTTCCCAATGATACAGACACAAACACTGGATGTTCACCTAAAGCTTATAAAAGGTCTAACTGACATGAGAGTAATAATTCCCAGTTTCATCAATAGGAGCTGCATTCTAACACTAAAGGCTGCACATGGCTCTTTCTCTCTACACCCTCTGCACAGGGGCACAATGAATGCTCATTTACACAGAGCAGCTGCTTTGCATATTTCCGCCTGAGTGGCAATTCCTTGCAATGCAGGGTGGATATAAATGTTTTATTTTTTTGACTTTATGCCTCTGTGTCTGTCAGACTAGGGGGACCAGGATGATTTTACAGACATATCTTATCTGGCTTCTTGTGCTCTGCATTCAGGGTACGAACAACAAAAGAACTATTGGATTAAGAACATAATCTCTCACCGAGATTTAATTATCACAAATTTCTTTATCAAATCAACATTAATTCTTCATCCCATGAAATCACAAGGAGATGTATTTCCTGAGGATATAGACTTTAATGTAACAGAGTAGTTTTAGTGAAAAGTAGGCACTAAATATTTGCAGTTCTCTTTTTATTACAGAAGTTAATTTAATGTTACTTATTTTCCTTACAATGTTTTTCTTCTCATCCAGATACCAAGGGGTAGACTGTGATGACTCAGGCTCCAGAATCTCTGTCAGTGCCTTCAGGAGACACAGTCACTATCAACTGCAAAGCCAGTTCCAACACTAGCAACACTATAGGCTGCAACAACAAACAGGACAAGTTCCTAAACTCTTATATATAAAGCTTCCATCTGTGCCTCTGGGGTCCCAGACCGGTTCAGTGGCAGTGGGTCTGGCATTGACTTCACTTTTACAATCAGCCAGGTTGAGACAAATGATGCTGGAGATTATTATTGTCAGCAAGGACAGAACTATCAACTGTAAAGCCACTTCCAATGCTTATAGCAAACACGGCCTGGTGTAAACAGATTCAGGACAAGCTCCAAAGCTTTTTATCCCCAGGGCTTCCACTCATCCCTCTGGGATCCCAGCCCGGTTCAGTGCTAGTGGGGTCTGGCACCGATTTCACTCTTGCAATCAGTAGTGTTGAACCTGATGATTCTGGAAATTATTACTGACGGCACCATCTCAGAAGTGATACAGAGCAGTACAAAAACCTCCCTGCTTTCTTCAGTTTCTGTTCCTAACTGTAACATCTGCCTCCTATACAGTGTGACAGAACCAATGCAACTGCTGTCCTTTCATAAGGAAATGGGGTCTGTCAGACTAGGGGTTACAGTGGACAAGAAGCTGGATATGAGTCAGCAGTGTGCCCTTGTTGCCAAGAAGGCTAATGGTATTGTGGGCTGTATAAGTAGGGGCACTACCAGCAGATCGAGGGACCTGATCATTCTCCTCTATTCGGCACTGGTGACACCTCATCTGGAGTACTGTGTCCAGTTTTGGGCCTCACACTACAAGGAGGATGTGGAAAGATTGGAAAGTGTCCAGCAGAGGGCAACAAAAATGATTGGCAGCTGGAGCACATGGCTGATGAGGAGAGGATGAGGAAACTGGGATTATTTAGTCTGCAGAAGAGAAGAATGAGGGGGACTTGATAGCTGCTTTCAACTACATGAAAAGGGATTCCAAAGAGGATGGAGCTAGAATCTAGACTGTTCTCAGTGGTAGCAGATGACAGAACAAGGAGTAATGGTCTGAAGTTGCAGTGGGGGAGGTTTAGGCTGGATATTAGGAAAAAATTTTAAACTGAAATGGGTTACCTAGGGAGGTGGTGGAATCTCCTTCCTTAGAGGTTTTTAAGGTCAGGCTTGACAAAGCCCTGAGTGGGATGACTTAGTTGGGGATTGGTCCTGCTTTGAGTAGGGGGTTGGACTAGATGACCTCCTGAGGTCCCTTCCAACCCTGATATTCTATGATTTGAGCTTTTCATCCAATGGTCCTGTTCTCTCCCATCATTTTAGAGTTGTCACCATGGGATATGGGAAAGACTAGAATCCATGGGGACAGACACTTTACCCTTAGGGACAGATCCTCAGCTAAATAAAAGTCCAAAGCAGCAAGAACTCTTATAATAAAATCAAAGCTAACCTTCTAAAAAGGTACCTATTTCACTATATTAACCTGTTCAAATGGTGATATTAACATACTGGAATGAAGGTCATTCACATAGACATGCGTCTGGTTAGCAAGTGTCTAAAAGAATTCCAGCATATCCTTATGTATCTTTATACGTGTGAGAATTAGGGCAAAATCTCGGCAAGCCTGCATCCACTGAAATCAACGCAATCGCGGCATCAGAGAATGTGGCCCATTATATTCAATGTATTATTTCAAACCCTTCAACTACTGCTACAGAACACTGTCATGGCCACTAGATGGCAACACTTACCCATGCTGTTCTGCAGCATCTGAAATTTCAGATAAGTCGTTTATAACAAAGTTAGCATGATAGTAAAACCACTCCACGCATTTGGAAGAAATGCAGATAAATCAGTTGTACTGCCCTCACGCTCATCAGCTCTGCTTTTCATTATTCTCATGCCCTCCTACCAGCCTTTCCAACATCCACCGTCCCCGGGTGGAAGGGCCATAACCAGTGGCCAGAGGCGTAATTTAACCTCCCTCCTTCGCTGTCACTGAGAATATCTGGTGCTAACAGGAACCCGGACAAACACCTGCTCTCCTTAGTTCTTATTCCACCTCCTGTCCCTTGGGAATCCCAGGCCAGTTCAGTTTTAGTGGGTCTGACCCTGACGACACTCCCACAACCAGTAGACGAAAATGGATGATGCTGGAGTTCATCAGTGTCAGCAGTTCCATGGTCCCCAGTGCTTTCTGCAGCCTCTTTCTGTCATTACTTAAAAACTTCTCAACTCAAACTGCAAATCTCAGTTCTCTGTTTCTGTTGAATGGAAAATATTCCACATTAGTCTAATGTTAACCTCAGCCCAGCCATCCAACCTCTCTGTTAACTGTGAGAAGAGTTAGATTAATTGCAAAAAAAAAAAAAAAAAACCTGGATACTCAACACACACTCAGGTTGTCTCTATGGGCCATTTTTTTTTTTTTTTTACTTTTTTCTTAAAAGGCACAAACTACTTCTTGTACGTCAATCAGCAACATGTTCTGTAACTTCCCAGCCCAGAACTCTGCCAAAGCTTCTGGGTTTCTGTAAGTAGAATAGGTCGTGTGTGGTCAGTACGGGAGCTAGAGAACAAAGCTGTGCCCAGCAACCTCAGTAAAGCTTCCCCTTTATATCCACAATACCAGAGTGCATGTCCTTGCTCTGCTCTGTCACCTGACAACACTGTTCTCTTGCCAGCCGCTCCCTTCACTTGATACGATGGAAGAAAAATTAGAGAGAGAAGCAAAGTGTGTTCGGTAATGAACATTTTTGCTCTTAGCCAATTTAAATTAAAAAAAAATCCTAACAAAGAAGGCTCAGATCCATCTCTGAGTTAGCTGATCTAAATTGGAAGTAAATCAGTTGGGGGAGAGATAGCTTAGTGGTTTGAGCACTGGCCTGCTAAACCCAGGGTTGTGAGCTCAATGGTTGAGGGGGCCATTTAGGGATCGGGAGGGAGAACTATAGTTGGGGATTGTTCCCGCTTTGAGCAGGGGGTGGGACTAGATGATTTCCTGAGGTCCCTTCCAACCCTGATAATCTATGAGTTAGAGTATCCTAGCACCTCTGAGACCCAGTAGGTCTGTGTAGCAAAGCACCATAGAACTGGTGTGTACCATGAAGTAACATAAGTAGCACTTATCTACTGCTTTTTGTGCACAGATCTCAAAGTGCTGTACAGTACTGGGTCACTGTTGTTACTGATGGGAAAGCTGAGGCAGGGACAGGGGAACGCGCTTAGACAAACTCTCCCAGCAATTCAGTGGCAGAGCTCATTGTCCATCCAACTTGAATACCAGCAGAAAAGCCTTCAGTGAGATAATGCAGCCTGATGCAACATTTACTCTTCCACAGCTCCCTTGTGCTGTTGGGAAATGGCCTTGGAAGTCAGTGTCGTAGCTCCATGTTTTTTGCCGCCCCAAGCACGGCAGTCAGGTGGCCTTTGGCAGCACGCCTGCAGGCAGTCCATTGGTCAGGCGGATTGAGTGGTGTTTCTGGTGGGTGATCTGCTGGTCCCGTGCCTTCAGCATACCCGCCGCCGAATTGCCGCCAAAGCCACGTGACTGGCAGAGCTACTGCAGGCGTGTCGCCGAAGGCCGTCTGACTGCCACCGGCACATTGACTGGCAGGCCACTCCACATGGCTTGCCGCCCCAGGCACGCACTTGCTGCGCTAGTGCCTGGATCCGCCCCACCCGTGAAGACTACTGCAGCCTCCATTGCCCTGATGCATCCTCATCACCAGGGATAAAAGGGTAGCAGATTGTGGCTAGCAGCAAAACATCGCACTTCTCCTGCCCTTCCCGAGCCTTCCCCAGACAGCCCCCAGACACCGACACACCTAGATTCCCTGCAGAGACGGTAGCCTTTTCTTGTATAGCTTAACAGTAACACAGAACAAACAATGACAGCATTTGCTAAGGTCAGAGCACCGTACAGACAAACCCTCTCAATTGCACTATCACCTCATTTTACAGGAGTCATCACTGAGGCAAAAGGGTGAAGGGCCTTGACAAAGGCCACACAGTGAGCAGCCGTGGCAGAATTAGAATTCAGATCTCTGGCTTCCTAAGCGTCTGCTTTTGATTTCATGTCACACTCCCTAACAATAACAGACCAAACTGCAGGGTAGAGCAAGGGTGTGATTTATAATCCAGCTCGCAAATAGTCATAAATATTTATCAGCCCAGGAGCCAAAACTCATCCGTTGCTGCCTTTGATAAGAATGAAAAACCCCTTAATGTTCATTTTACTTTAATGCCATAAAAATCACTCTTACCAGGAGACTGGTATTTTGAGGGGTGTTACGAACACTTACTCAGGGCCACATGCTGCAATCATTGCATGAGCAACAACACTACCAGTGAAGTCAATGGGAATTTTTGCTCAGATAAGGACCAATGAGAGGCAGCTCTAGAGGAATGAACCTAGAAAAGTCCAATATCAAAAGCTTATGACGTCTACTTCCCATTTCTCCCACTAACTCACTAGGCACCCCTGGATGCAAAATTTCTCTCTGCTTCGGTTTCCCCATCTTCTAAAACAAAGATCCTCAGGACAGGATGCCAACACTCATCACTTGTTGGACAGAATTGTTTAGCACCAAGCTCCTTTTCCACAAACATGCAACTGAACTTACCTGAGGAGAAAATAGATCATTAGGTCAAAATATTTTTTTTTACAAATATTGCTATTTAATCAAATAGGTTAAACACCAAACTGAAGTGAAGGAGAGACTTAGAGAAGGATGGGAATTTTCTGACAAAACGGTTTTCCATTGGAAAACATCAGTACAGCAGAACTGAAACTTTTCGCAGTGTAGGTGAAGATCAGCAGGGATGGCACTGACTGGGCTAATCAGGAATTACCTCTGCTAACTGAGGATTCTCCCTGCTTCACGACCCTCACCCCCAGCACTGTTTCTCTGTCAAAGGTGGATATCACCATTTTGTATCACCAGTTGGGAGGAGATCTCCAGTGTAGCCGTGATATTAACCAGTATCCCAGAAATCACAATATGCTTAGAATTTTTATCCCCTTTAATCCCAGACAAATGTCATTTTAATACAGACACACGTGAACCCAGGAGCGACTGGTTGAACTCGCCTATGTCACCCATGGCCCTTTCACTTCCTTTTTGTACATGGTTATGGACCAGGTGTGAATTTTCATCTCTGAACCCAATTTGCATATTTCACACTCTTCCCATCTGGTGCTGAATTGTTATAAATTCTCCGTGTCACTCGTTACGGTTTGTTGATCAGCACTGGGCCACTCAGACGTATCAAGATGATCTCGCAGGCTCAGCTTATCTGGCTGTTAGTGCTCTGGATCCAGGGTAAGGATCAAACCCAGCAGAAATCTGATGAATTAAAAGTACAATGATCTGTGAAAAGCTTAAAAGAACTAGAAATGTTTTACATTGACCCATAAGCTACAATCTAAATCCATTTAGTTAGCTCTTTGTGGCAGGAACTGTCAATTATTGATGTACAGCATCCAGCACAACTGGATCAAAACTGTTAGAGGCGTTCAGGATTTACCAAAATATTAATATAAAATTATGAACAGTTGCCAGGAATGACTTTGATTTATGAAAATCTTTATCTTATTTTAGCTAGAATTAAGAAAAAGATGTTTGAGAAAATTATGAGTCATACGCGAAAGGGTTAGAATGAAACAGTGCCAACGTTAGCTGACTAGGGAGAGTCATTGTGTAAAGACACACATGGGAATATTTTAAAGACACAATGTTGTTGAGTTTGATTGACTAGATCTGTATTTGTAGTAACTTCTATTCTCTTTGTGAATTCAGGCTCCAGTGGGCAGATTGTGATGACTCAGACTCCAGAATCCCTGGCAGTGTTGCCAGGAGACAGAGTCACTATCAACTGCAAAGCCAGTTCCAGCATCACCGGTGGTAGCACTCACTACTTAAACTGGTACCAACAGAAATCAGGACAAGCTCCGAAGCTATTTATCTACTATGCTTCCACCCGTGCCACTGGGATCCCAGACCGGTTCACAGGCAGTGGATCTGGAACTGATTTCACTCTCACAATCAGCAACGTTAAAGCTGAAGATGCTGGAGATTATTATTGCCAGCAAGGCTATAGCTCACCTCTCACAGTGATACAGACCAATACAAAAACCACCCTGTTCCGTTCCATTCTGTGTAACAGCTGCTTCCTTCAGACGGCCGCCTTCTCAGTGCAAATGCTACACATTATTTGGGGGCAAACTCTCAGCCCCAGAAACATATATACCTGCTGTCACCACCCTGTAATACACATAAATTAGCAGATAGTCTGCTGCTAGAGAATCTTCCCTCCACACAGAAGTGTTTTTAACTTCTCCACAACTACAGTGGTATTTTTTTATTTCTGGCTTTAAATTACTTTACTTGCCTCTTAATTACTGCCCTCTAGTGTCTGTGCCTTGTCATGAGGGGACAGCTTTCATGCTCTAACGATCCCCAGAGCCAGTGTTGGCGGGGGCTCTTTGCTCCTGGTAGGTTCAACCATGCTGGTTTAGTCTGTGGGGGAGAGGGCAGACAAAGCAGACACCCTGGTCCTCCAGGTTGGGGGTTAGGCACAGGGCTAATAACCCTATCCCGTAAAATACAAACTATTTTACAGAGACAGCGATGGAGAAATCTACCATTATTGGGTGTGACGGGCTTCAGGGGTCAATGACCCGTATGACTGCCAGTAGTGAAAGCCAAAAGGAAGCAGATGGATGAGATGAGGAAGAGTAACAAAGGCCTCAGGAGAAATTTTGCTGTATTCTGGACGGGATGATGGACATCCTTTTGAAGACGGAAGTGGAGCATTTCCTGCTTGAGTGGAAATCCATCAGCAGCAGACTTATGAGAGCCGGACTGAAAGGGAAAGATGATATTACACTGATTCAGTGTTATGGTCCGACAAATGACAGTGATGAAGTAGTAAAGGACAAATTCTACCTTACATTACAAGTTAGAGAGAGTACCATGACATGACCTAACTATCACCATCGGAGACCTGAAGGCCAAGGTCGCTAAGGACAACACAAACAAAGACAGAGCAATGGGAAGACATGGGTGTGGCACCATGAATGAAAATGGAGAGAGTTTTGTTGATGTCTCTAATATTAATGACCTAGTCTTCGGCGGAACTCTATTTCAACATAGTGAAATTCACAAGCTGACATGGTGTTCTCCAAATGGCAGAGATAAGAACCAGATTGACCATATCATGATCAATGGCAAATGGCGATGCTCACTGATGGATGTGAAAGGGAGAAGGGGTGCAGATGTTGCCAGGAACCACCATCTTGTGACAGCCTCCATCAACCTCAAACTGAGAAGTGTGGGTTCACCAAACAAGGGACATAGACGTTATGACATTGACAAGCCAAAGTCCCCTGAAATACAGAAAGCCTTTGTACTGCAGGTAAATAACAGGTTTCGGGCTCTTGCAGACCTTGAGGAAGAGGAGGGGAATGCAGATGAAGAGATCGACAAGAAGAGGGAAAAAATAACAGCAATTTATCTAGGCTACAGGCAGAAGAGAAGGAAGGAGGGAATTACACCCAGCACATGGAACGCCACAGAAACCGGACAAGCCCTGAAGAAAAAGGTTTTAGACACAAAATCCTAGAAGCTAATGGACAAATACCTCAAGCAATATCAAGGCACACTGGAAGGCCAAATGATTTCTGAGAGCAGACAAATGGCATTATATTGATAATCTGGCAACACAAGAAGATGATGCACCTGCTCGCAGTGAACATTCAGATACTTGGGCATCACCATTAGCCAGAATGGTGGAACCAGCCAGGACACCTGGAACAAAATCGGTAAAGCCAGGAACACCTTCAGGAGCTTAAAAACAATCTGAAAATCATCAACATACCAAGCCAAAAGGAACTCAAGATTTAACAGAGCTGCGTACTTTCAACACTACTTTATAGTGTAGAATGCTGGGGAATGAGAAAGTAGGACATGTCCAAACTATCTTCATTTTATACAAGCTGCCTCAGAAAACAGAACAATCTCAAACCAAGATCTCTTGACACAGTGTAGACAAGAGGATCTGAGCACCATCGTTGCCAGAAGGCGTAGGAGATGGATTGGCCATGTGCTTTGGATGGAAACTGATTCCATCACCAGAAGGGCAATAAGATGGACACGTAATGGCAAGCGAAAACAAGTGCACCCAAAAAAAAACATGGTGAAGAGCTGAGGAAGCCGAGCTATAAGACCTGGGGCACAGCTGGGGAACCATTGAAAGACTTGCCAGAAACAGACAGGAGTGGAGGAGCTTCATTGCCGCCGTAAACGCCAGAGGCGTAATGGGAACATGATGATGATGAATTACTGCCCTAAAAAGACTGCGAGCATTTCAGGTCAGCCCAGTGCTTTACAGATAGTTCTGCCAGGGTAGGGAGCAGAAGTGATGCCCTGCGCTCTACAGTTTTCGCATATTGGACAGGAACAAGTCACCTCATCATCTAGTACCCACTCTGGTAGATGTCTGGGATGACAGGAGATGGAACTCAGCAAGCTTCCCTGTAAGAGGAAACATAGTAGAAATGCAGGGCCTTGGAGAGGGAAAGGACAGTTGTACCTGAGAAGGGCGATGGGGAGTTCCTGGGGAAACAACATAACTAATATTATAAGTGAACCACTGAGAAGAGAGACACAGGGGCAGCTCAGAGATGTGGAGAATGGATTCAGTCTCCTTTCTATTGGGTCTGCCAGTGAACTCCAGTGGGAACCTCCTAAATCCTTCATACAGTAGCTAAGCACAAATACTTCCAGCTGAAAGGGGCAGAGAAGTAACAGGAAATAATGTTGTTAGCAGCTAGGCACAAGGATTTAGACTGAAAGATCTTTCGTAAGTGTAACGTTATTGTTGTCAACAAGGCTATGACACCCCTTGCAAAATGATGCAACCAATACAAAACCCTCCCTCAGCTGTTCTGTTCAGTGAATAAGTTCCTATGACTTCTCACTGAGATCAGTGGGAACAGGTTTAGTTCTCCCAATGAAATCGATGAGAGCAGGATTGGCGCCATAGGATCCACAACAAAAATCTTAAATCTTGCTTAACTCCAACCTGCTTTCTTCAACCGAGGTTCTTGACTCTCCCTGTTTAGCTTAACAAGGAGATGGTTAAAGGGTCACTTTGGTTACAGTCTGTAAATACGTATATGGAGACAAAATGTTTGATAATGGCTCTTCAATCTAGCAGAGAAAGGTAGAACACGATCCAATGGCTGGAAGATGAAGCTAGACAAATTCAGATTGGAAATAAGGCATAAATTTTTAACACTGAATGTAATTAACCTTTGGAACAATTTACCAAGGGTCATGATAGATTCTCCATCACTGATGATTTATAAATCAAGATTGTATTTTTTCTAAAACTTGTGCTCTAGGAATTATTTCAAGACAGTTTTATGGCCGGTGTTATACAGGAGGTCAGACTGGATGATCAGCATAAAATTAAACCAAGCGATAACAGGACAAATTACAAGTATAATTGGCCTTTAAGGGAAATGAAAAAAGAGTCAGAATTCTAGTCTATCAAGACCTGAATATTCCTCAGAGTTCCACCAATTTCTGATTACCTTTGTCTCATTTCAAATTGCAAAGAGAGAAAAAACATTTTCAGACGTAAGGGCCTGATCCAAAACCCGGGGAAGTCAGTGGGGCCCTGATGCACCAAGGGACTATTGTGTCACTCACTTTTTCTCTGGCTCCATTAATATTTAATTATTGAATTAAAGTGGAACAACTTCAACAAGAGAGTAAGAGAGACCCACATCGAAACAGCCCATGCAGCAGATCCCTGTTCAAATCCCTTCTCTTTGCCAGGCAGACAGGGAACCTAAATAGGGGATGGGAACCACAGTCAAAGTGCGTGCCCTAACCACTGACAAGTTCCAAAGCTTTTTATCCACAGAGCTTCCACCCGTCCCTCCGGGATCCCAGGCCGGTTCAGTGGCAGTGGGTCTGGCGCTGATTGCACTCCGGCAATCAGTAGCGTTGAAGCTGATGATTCTGGAAATTATTGCTGTCGGCACCATCTCAGAAGTGATACAGAGAAATACAAAAACCTCCCCGCTTGCTTCACTTTCTGCTCCTCACTGTAACATCTGCCTCCTATACAGTATGACAGAACCAGTGCAACTGCTGTCCTTTCATAAGGAAAGGGGGCTTGTCAGACTTTGGGCTTTTCATCCAATGGTCCTGTTCTTGACCACCATTTTAGAGCTGTCACCGTGGGATATGGGAAATACTAGCAACGATGGGGACAGACACTTTACCCTTACGGACAGATCCTCAGCTAGTGTAAATCAGTCGACTTTCAATGAAATCAAATGAACTAGGTTACTTTACAGCAGTGGAGGATCAATCCCATATAGTCACTGCTACTAAACTGTGCTGCACTTCAAAGCTGGATGTTACAGTGCAAGCCTCGCAACTTCTTAACGAGCTTGAAAAGTGCAGACAGCATAGATCTCAGCTCTACAAATGAATGAGCCATCCAGTAAACTCCAAAGCAGCAAGCACTGTTATAATAAAATCAAAGCTTACATATTAAAAAGGTACCTCTTTCACTATATTAACCTGTTCAAATGGTGATATTAACTTGTTGGAATGGAGGCCATTCACATATACACTTGTCTAGTTAGCAAGTGTCTAAAAGAATTCCAGCATATCCTTATGTATCTTTATACGTGTGAGAATTAGGCCAAAATCTCTGCAAGCCTGCATCCACTGAAGTCAACGCAATCACGGCATCAGAGAATATGGCCCATTATATTCAATGTATTATTTCAAGCCTTTCAATTAGTGCTACAGAACACTGTCATGGCCACTAGATGGCAACACTTACCCATGCTGTTCTGCAGCATCTGAAATTTCAGCTAAGTCGTTTATAACAAAGTTAACATGACAGTAAAATCGCTACTGTTGTACTGCTCACCCCTCATCAGCTCTGCTCTTCATTATTCTCACCCCCTCCTCCCATCAATCCCAACATCCAAGGGGCATGACACGTGGATAGAGGTGTAATTTAACCTCCCTCCTTCACTGTCACCGAAAATATCTGGAGCTAACAAGAACCTGGACAAGCGCCTAATCTCCTTAGTTCTTATTCTGCCTCCTGGTCCCTTGGGACTCCCAGACCAGTTCAGTTTTAGTGAGTCTGACCCTGATGACACTCCCACAATCAGTAGATTCAAACAGATGATGTGGGAGTTCATTACTGTCAGCATTACCAGGTCTGGTATTCTGTCATTTCTTAAAAACTTCTCAACTCACAAACTGCAAATCTCAGTTCTCTGTTTCTGTTGAATGGAAAATATTCCACATTAGTCTAATGTTAACCTCAGCCCAGCCACCCAACCTCTCTGTTAACTGTCAGCTGTGAGAAGAGTTAGATTAACTGCAAAAAAAAACCTGGATACCCAACAAACACTCAGGTTGTCTCTACGGGCCATTTCTTTTCTTACTTTTTTCTTAAAAGGCACAAACTTCTTCTTGTACGTCAATCAGCAACACGTTCTGTAACTTCCCAACCCAGAACTTTGCCAAAGCTTCTGGGTTTCTGTAAGAAGAACAGGTCGTGTGTGGTCAGTACGGGAGCTAGAGAACTAGGCTGTGCCCAGAAACCTCAGTAAAGCTTCCCCTTTATATCCACAATACCAGAGTGCCTGTCCTTGCTCTGCTCTGTCACATGCCAACACGGTTCTCCTGCCAGCTGCTCCCTTCACTTGACACGATGGAAGAAAAATTAGAGAGAGAAGCAAAGTGTGTTTGGTAATGAACATTTTTGCTCTTAGCCAATTTAAATTAAAAAATCCTAACAAACAAAGCCCAGATCCATCTCTGAGTTAAGCTGACATAAATCTGAAGTAAATCTATTGACATTCGGTCCTAAGGGAAGCATGAAACTCTACATTGACAGTTCATCAAATACTCCACAGACAGGATCCCACCATTTAGCTTTTCCTCCCTCTTAACCTGAACACCCATGTAAAAGGAAGGAACATGCAGTAGCTGGAGACATCATGGCTGATGAGTTAGAGTGTCCCAGCAACTCTGGGACTCAGTAGGTCTGTGTAGCAAAACTCCATAGAAATGATATGTGCTATGAAGTAACACATCTAGCGCTTATCTACTGCTCTCTGTGCACAGATCTCAAAGTGCTGTACAGTACAGGGTCAATGTTGTTACTGATGGGGAAGCTGAGACTGGGACAGGGGAAGGCACTTAGACAAGCTCCTCCAGTAAGGCAGTTGGCATTGTCTATCCAACTTGAATACCAGCAGAAAAGCTTTCAGAGAGATAATGCAGCCTGACGAAACATTAACTCTTCCACAGCTCCCCTGTGTTGTGGGGAAACAGCCTTGGAAGTCCAGGTCCCAGAAGACAGTGGCCAGGAGAAGCCTTGGTAGCCCAGTGGGTCAGGGCTGAGGGACAAGAGCAGACAGCCTTGGAGCCAGCACAGAAACACAGATTCCCTCACACACTGATGACCCCGACCAACTGCATATGCCCCAGAATGTGCCAAAATCTGGGGCTGGTTGTGTTGCCTCTTCTACAAGGGACCCTGGCAACTGAATGGATTGGGGAGAGCTCTAGAGGAGGATCCTTGCACCTTTCTTCAGAAAAAATCCTTAGGTGTTTAATCCTGTTCAATTCTTCGTCCCTTAAAGCCCCTAATATACTACTTCTCTGCCCAGGACTAATTATAACTACATAGGATGATTCACTGTGAAATTAAAGATCCACATGAAGACCCCTCTGTGAATCTGCTGAAGGCCCAAGCTACCAATGGGGCCACAACACACATATTGGAGACACACACTGGAGATTCACCTCCACACTGGAAGTTGATTTGAGGGCTGTCTCCTTGATAGAGAGAGCAACAATCACAACAGTCACTTCCCATGGGCAAACTCTTCCATCATTTCGAGCCATTCATATCTGGGAATTTAGTTCAGGCCCAACTCTAATCTAAACACTGCAAATATAGGGCCAAATTCTATCACTCTTCGACCTGAGCTATATTAACACTTCTCACAGCACAGCCTAGGGTGTGATTTTTCACCAACATAGCTAGATTACTATAAAACCCAGTGTAAATGCAATTATGCAGGCATATAACTGTTTTGGCTGGTACAGATTATGTCTCTTAGGGAACCAGTGTAAACTGTGTTGGCAGAAGCACTTTTATGCTGAGAGAAGCTGCATCCGCACTAGGAGGATTTACCAATATAGTTTGACAGGTATAGCTCCGCCAGCAAAACTTTTCTAATGTAGACAAGGCCTAATTGATTGTAAAAATGAGACTATGTTTATAAGAAATTATATGATATGACATGTTGTTATAGGACAAGAGATGTTAAGCTGAGTTGTATCATGCAGTATATTGCGGGATGAGGACCAGAATGCTATGTGCACAGACACACAGTCTTGGACTCCTGGACAGAAGCTCCATCCAGACAGCCCAATGAGATCTCTGTGCTGGGGTTGAATTGGAAGGGTCACAGGTTGGCTCCTTAGGACAGAGGGCGCAGGGTCACAGAAGGGGCTGGAATGCTAGACTGTGATCAGGAAGGGAAGCACTGCTGGGCTCTTATAAGATCACACTTTCTTCTGGCAGTAGGATGCAGAGGAGTTACTGAAAACTCGTATGTTACTACAGTGCTTATTCCAGTTAAATAAAAGCTTAGTAGCTTTTCAAACCCAGAAGTGGAAGGCCCTGAAGGGACCTGCAGGGCCCTGGAAAGAGAGTTAGGGCTTTTAACCAGGATTGCCTGGCGTTCACAGGAAAGTGTCCTGAGAGGAAGATCAGAGGAGTAAAAGGGCTTCACTGGTGACCCAGTGACACCAGCGTTGAACAATGTGTGTGTCCTGGAAGGGGAAGATTGTGACACACATACTGAGTAGTACCTCACCCCACAAGCAGTCCCACTGATATCAACAGAAGGGATACCAAAGTCAGATACTACTCAAAACAAGCTTCTCTGGTTCTGGCTCAAAGTTACCAATGATACACACACACACACTGGGTATTAAAGCATATCTTGATAACAAGGCCATAGCCAACTCCCTGTGTGCAATACTCAGTTCCGTCAACTGGAGCTGCACTCTGAGGCTGAGGGCTATCCAAGGCCCTTTCTTTGCACTGAGCACAGGGAATGGATCTTTACACAGAGCGGCTGCTTTGCATGCTTCCACCCACACAACGGTTCCCTGCAATGCAGGGTGCATATAAAAGTGTTATTTGCTAAATTTGCTACCTTAGATTCTCACAGTCTGTCAGACTAGAGGGATCAAAATGATTTTACAGACTCATCTCATCTGTCTCTTAGTGCTCTGGATTCAGGGTAAGACAATCAAGAGAGATATTTAATGTTGCTCACACGCAGCTATATTTCAAGTGGACACACGCAGTGTAACTAGGTGCCTTAAATGAAAATTAGACATTACATATTCACACAATGTTTTTTATAATAGTATTTCATTTGACTTCTCTTATAATGTTTTTTCTCTCATCCAGATGCCAGTGGGCAGATTGTGATGACTCAGACTCCAGAATCCCTGGCAGTGTCTCCAGGAGACAGAGTCACCATCAACTGCAAAGCCAGTTCCAGTGCTAGTAGCTGGATGTCCTGGTACCAACAGAAATCAGGACAAGCTCCTAAGCTCCTTATCTATAGAGCCTCTACTCGTCCCTCTGGGGTCCCAGACCGGTTCAGTGGCAGTGGGTCTGGCACTGACTTCACTTTTACAATCAGCCGGATAGAAGCTGATGATGTTGGAGATTATTATTGTCTACAAACTAATAGCTGGCCTCTCACAGTGATACAGAGCAATACAAAAACCTCCTTTCTGTTCCTCTTTGTAATAGCTGATGCCTGTAGAAAGTCAAAGTATCTCTCCAACTGCTGCTGTCCCAAAGTGATGGAGTGTCCATGAATTTCAGACACCTCCCCCTATTGTCTATTTCTTCCTTCCATTTCTACAGCTCCCTCACTGCAGTAGTGCAGAGACAGGATGGCTCTTAATATACCCCATGGCTTCCTTTTAACTATTGAGGAATATTAGCTCTAAACTACATGCGATAAATCAGTCACTGATAGATGGATCACTACCCGCTGATCCGGTGGGTAGTGTAGACGTACCCATAGGCTGGATCCCAATTCCTATCAACATTACAAAACATGATCAATATCAACTGACAAATGGCAACCACTGTATAAAGCATCTGGAAATCACTTATGTAAGCGGAGTGAGCAGAGGGACTGCCTCCCTCCCCATACAAGCCCCAAAGCAGGTGGCCCCCCTTCCACAACATGGTGCATGCATGTCCTTAAGGCTGTCCACAGATGGGACAGAGAGAAGGATTGTCTACACTACATTTCCTGAATCACTTCTCTATGAAACAAAAACCTACAGATCATGGTCCATATTTCAGACAAAATGAAATAGGAAGGAAAGTGCTGACCCCAGTTCAGTTTTTAGCTTGTAACCATTGCACTTTATCTGCTAGTCACTTAGCTCAGGCCACAGCACAGGGCCATTATCAAGCAGCATGCTGCTGTTCTCTGCAGGGGTTTAACTGTGCAGGTAGTTGCTCCATGAAGACTACTGTAGCCTCCAATGTCCTGATGCATCCTCACCACCAGGGACCAAAGGGCTGGAGACTGTGGCTAGCAGCAAAACATCACAGCTCACCTGCCCTTCCCGAGCCCCTTCCCCAGACAGCCCATACACACCAGCATACCTAGAGTCCCTGCAGACGTGGTAGCATTTTATTGTATTGCTTAATAGAAACACAGAACAAACAATGACAGTATTTGCTAAGGTCAGAGCACTGTACAGACAAATCCTCCTAATCACTCTATTTTATAGAAGGAGTCATTGAGGCAGAAGCATGCAGTGCCTTGACAAAGGCCACACAGTGAGTGGCAGTGGCAGAATTAGAACTCTGATCTCTGGCTTTCTAAGCTTGTACTTTTGCTTTCATGTCACACTGCCTAACAATAACACACAAAACTGCAGGTTAGAGGAAGGGTGTGATTTATAATCCTCCTCACAAATAGTCAAAAACATTTATCAGCCCGGGAGCCAAAACTCATCCATTGCTGCCTTAATAAGAGTGAAAAACCCCTTAATGTTCATTTTACTTTAATGTCATAAAAATCACTCTCTCTAGCAGAGTGGTATTTTGAGGGGTGTTATGAATGCTTACTCAGGGCCACATGCTGCAGTCATTCTGTGAGCAACAACATTACCAGTGAAGTCAATGGGAATTTTTGCTCAGATACGGACCAATGAGAGGCAGTTCTAGAGGAATGAGCCTAGAAGAGTCCAATATCAAAAGCTAATGCAGGCTATTTCTCCCACTTACTCACTAGCACCCTTGGATGCAACATTTCTCTCTGCCTCTGTTTCCCCATCTTCTAAAACAAAGATCTCCTCTATTTATAACGTATGCTTCTCGGGACAGGGATGCCAAAACTTAATTACTAATCAGTTGTTGGATAGAATTGTTTAGCACTAAACTCCTTTTCCACAAACATGCATCTGAACTTACCTGAGGAGAAAATAGATCATTACGTCAAAATATTTTTAATAATATTACTGATTTAATCAAATAGGTTAAATACCAGACTGAAGAGAAAGAGAGACTTGGAGATGGATGGGAATTTTCTGACAAAACGGTTTTTATTGGAAAACATCAACTCATCAGAACTGAAACTTTTCACAGGGATGGTGTAGAGGAGGATGAGCAGGGATGGCACTGACTGGGCTAATCAGGAATTGCCTCTTCAAACTGAGGAGTCTTCCTGCTAGAAGACCCTCACTCCCCAGTACCGTTTCTCTGTCAAAGGTGGTTCACACCATTTTGTATCACCAGTTGGGAGGAGATCTCCAGTGTAGCCGTGATATTAACCAGCATCCCAGAAATCACAGTATGCTGAGAACTTTTATTCCCTTTAATCCCAGAAAAATTTCATTTTAACACAGACACACTTGTACCCAGGAGTGACTGGTTGAACTTGCCTATGTCACCCATGGCCCTTTCACTTCCCTTTTTGTACATGGTCATGGACCAGGTGTGAATTTTCATCTCTGAACCCAATTTGCATATTTCACACCCTTCCCCTCTGGTGCTGAACTGTTATAAATGCTCCGTGTCACTCATTACCGTTTGTTGATCAGCACTGAGCCACTCAGACGTATCAAGATGATCTCCCAGGCTCAGCTCCTCTGGCTGCTAGTGCTCTGGATCCAGGGTAAGAATCAAACCCAGAAGGAATTTGATGAATTAAAAGTAAAATGAACCTTTGAAAAACTTAAAAGAACTAGAAATGTTGTACATTGACCCATGAACTACATTCTACAATCAAAATCCATTTAGTTAGTTAGTTCCTTCTGGCAGCGACTGTCACTTATTGTCTGTGCAGGGTCTGGCACAACAGGATCAAAACCGTTAGAGAGGTTCAGGGACTACCAAAATATTAACGTTAACAATAGACAGGTGGCAGTAATGACTCTGATTTATGAAAATCTTTATCTTATTTTAGCTGGAATTAAGACAAAAGAGGTTTGAGAAAATTATGAGCAGTAGCCAAGAAGGTTAGAATGAAATAGTGTCTAGAGCTAAATGTTAGCATCACGCCCAGCTGACTATGGAGAGTCATTGTGTAAAGACGCACATGGGAATATTTTAAAGACACAACGTTGTTGAGTTTGATTGACTAGACCTGTATTTGTATTAACTTCTAGTCTCTTTGTGAATTCAGGCTCCAGTGGGCAGATTGTGCTGACTCAGACTCCGGAATCCCTGGCAGTTTTGCCAGGAGACAGAGTCACTATCAACTGCAAAGCCAGTTCCAGCATCACCAGTGGTAGCACTCACTACTTAGCCTGGTATCAACAGAAATCAGGACAAGCTCCGAAGCTACTTATCTACTACGCTTCCACACGTGCCACTGGGATCCCAGACCGGTTCACAGGCAGTGGATCTGGAACCGATTTCACTCTCACAATCAGCAACGTTCAAGCTGAAGATGCTGGAGATTATTATTGTCAGCAAGGCTATAGCTCACCTCTCATAGTGATACAGACCAATACAAGAACCTCCCTGTTCCGTTCCATTCTGTGTAACAGCTGCTTCCTTCAGACGGCTACTTTCTCAGTGCAAATGCTACACATTATTTGGGGACAAACTTTCAGCCCCAGAAACACATATACCTGCTGTCTCCACCCAGTAATACACATAAATTAGCAGACAGTCTGCTGCTAGGGAATCTTCCCTCCACACAAAAGAGTTTTTAACTTCTCCACAACTACAGTGTTTTTTTTTATTACTGTTATTTCTGGCTTTAAATTATTTTACTTGCCTCCTAATTACTGTCCTCTGGTGTCTGTGCCTTGTCGTCTGGGGACAGCTTGTATGCTCCAACGATCCCCAGAGTCTGTGTCTGTAGGGTTTTTTGCTCCTGGTAGGTTCAACCATGCCGGATTAGTCTGTGGGGCAGGATCCAGACAAAACAAACAGACACCCTGATCCTCCAGCTTGCAGTTTAGGCACAGGGCTATAACCCTATCCCATAATAAACAAAATATTTAATGGAAACAGTGACAGAGAAATCAACCATTACTGTGTGGGATGGGCTTCAGGAGTCAATGACGTGTATGACGGCCAGTGGTGAAAGCCAAAAGGAAGCAGATGGACACGATGAGGAAGAGTAACAACAGCCTCAGGAGAAATTTTGCTGTATTTTGGATGGGATAATGGACAGCACCAACAGGGTGTTGCAGTTCTTTTGAAGACGGGAGTGGAGCATTTCCTGCTTGAGTGGAAGTCTTAGAAGAGCCAGACTGTCATAAACAGATAGCTAAGGGTTAATGTCTCTTACACCTGGAAGGAAGTACCTGAAACACCTGACCAGAGGACCAATCAAGAAACCAGACTTTTTCAAATCTGGGTGGAGGGAAGTTTGTGTGTGAGTCCTTTGTTCTTTGTCTTGAATCTGTCTCTCTCTCGGCTATGGGAGGATTTCTGTTTCCTGCTTTCTAATCTTCTGTTTCCAAGTTGTGAGTACAGAGATCATAAAAACAATAGGGGTTATTGTTTTTTTTTCTTTTTTATTTACATGGTATAGTTGCTGGATTGCTTTGAATTGTATTCTTTTTGAATAAGGCTGTTTATTCATATTTCTTTTAAGCAATTGACCCTGTATTTGTCACCTTAATACAGAGAGACCATTTTTTATGTATTTTTATTTCTTTTTATATAAAGCTTTCTTTTAAGACCTGTTGGAGTTTTTCTTTAGTGGGGAACTTCAGGGAATTGAGTCTGTGCTCACCAGGGAATTGGTGGGAGGAAGAAGTCAGGGGAAAATCTGTGTGTGTTAGATTTACTAGCCTGACTTTGCATTCCCTCTGGGTGAGGGGGGAAGAGAGATTAGCTCTCGGTAATTCTGTTTTCCAGGACTGGGAACGGAGAGGGTGGAGTCCCTCTGTTTAGATTCACGGAGCTTGCTTCTGTCTCTCTCTCCAGGAACACCTGGAGGGGGGAAGGGAAAAGGTTTATTTCCCTTTGTTGTGAGACTCAAGGGATTTGGGTCTTGGGGTCCCCAGGGAAGGTTTTTGGGGGGACCAGAGTGCCCGAAAACACTAATTTTTTGGGTGGTGGCAGCTTTACCAGGTCCAAGCTGGTAACTAAGCTTGGAGGTTTTCATGCTAACCCCCATATTTTGGACGCTAAGGTCCAAATCTGGGACTAGGTTATGATACAGACTGAAAGGGAAAGTTGATAATATCACCCTGATTCAGTGTCATGCTCCGACAAATGACAGTGATGAAGAAATAAAGGACAAATTCTACCTTACATTTCAGGTTAGAGAGAGTACCGTGCCACGACCTATCATCATCGGAAACCTGAATGCCAAGGTCAGTAAGGACAACACAAACAACAACAGAGCAATGAGAAGACATGGGTGAGGCACCATGAATGAAAACGGAAAGAGGCTTGTTGATTTCTGTAATACGAATGACCTAATCTTTGGCAGAACCCTATTTCAACACTGTATAATTCACACGCTGACATGGTGTTCTCCAAATGGCAGAGATAAGAACCAGATTGACCGTATCATGATCAATGGCAAATGGCGACGTTCACTGACAGATGTGAAAGGGAAAAGGAGTGCAGATGTTGCCAGCAACCACCATCTTGTGACAGCCTCCACCAAGCTCAAACTGAGAAGTGTGGGTTCACCAAACAAGGGACATAGACGTTATGACGTTGACAAGCTAAAGTTCCCTGAAATACAGAAAGCCTTTGTTCCTCAGGTAAAGAACAGGTTTCAGGCACTTGCAGACCTTGATGAAGAGGAAGGGAATGCAGATGAGGAGATCAACAAGAAGTGGGACAAAGTAACAGCAATTTATCTAGGCTACAGGCAGAAGAGAAGGAAGGAGGGAATTACACCTAGCACATGGAACGCCACAGAAACCAGATGAGCCCTGAAGAAAAAGGTTTTAGACATAAAATCCTAGAAGCTAACGGATAAATACCTCGAGCAATATAGCAAGGCACCCCGGGAGATCAAATGCTTTGTGAGAGCTGACAAATGGCATTATACTGATAACACTGCTCTACAGCCAAAATGCTTTAAATGTAAATAAATGTAGTCCAATTTTACTAATTCTGGGTCACTGAGAACGAAAATGATGCTTAAAATTGTTGATTGGCTCTAGTTTTCAAGATATGCTATTGGGTCAGTATATACCACCCTTGACTTGGGAATGGCGGAGGATAAGTGAGTTATAAAGGGAAGGGATCTCAATTTAAACCAGAAATGACTAAAATACATCTCTGACTGGATCTATGAATAAATCTATGACTGGGTTTGGACAGTACTTGCTTTTTAGGCAAAACAATGAAGGATGCAATCTGAAGCTGGTATTGCGTCATACATGATATGAATTGCATCATGTTCTTCATAGAAGTCATGGATGATGCAATCATAACGAAGCTTACATCACTCTGCTGAACAAATTGCCCTATATCAGCTCTAGAAATCATACAGTGTGGTGCTCTCTTATTTGTCAGTGTTTGATTTTGCAAAGGGACACATTTCTGTTTAGTCAAAGTGAGCAGAGATGCCTCGTACTTGTGTGAACAGTGCAGATAACTTCCGCTATGTTTGTGGTGAAGTGACTTTTGCATTACAAAAGCACAGTATAACCACTATGGTTAAGAAAGCCTATCACCTTTATTTTGGCTGCAAAATTGGGGATCAGGACAAGAGGTAGGCCCCACACATATGCTGCAACACTTGTGCAACAAATCTTCGCCAGTGGTTGAACAGGAAAAGGAAATCTATGCCTTTTGCAGTGCAAATGATTTGGAGAGAGCCAATAGATCATACCAGCAATTGTTACTTCTGCATGGTGCCTCCAGTTGGGAAAGGCGTGTCAAAGAAGAAAAAGTGGACTGTGCATTAGGCAAACATTCCATCAACCATACGCCCAGTACCCCACGGAGAAGGACTGCCGGTTCCTGATGCACCACAATCATTCTCACTTGATCAGATGAGGAAGAGGAAGAGGATGAAACTTCTGGTCCTGAACCATCAATGTCACAGGACCCACATTTTCTCCCATCCTCCTCCTCTGAACCACACCTCATAACACAAGGTGAACTGAATGACCTTGTCAGGGATTTGGAACTACCCAAGAGTAAGGCAGAGCTGTTGGGCTCCAGACTACAGCAGTGGAAACTCCTGGCAGGCTAGCAGGGCAAATGGAGCCCATCAAAGCTTGCAGACTATTGCTGGACAGTGACAAGAGATGCTCCATTTAATGAATACAAGAGACAAGCCAAGAAGCGCCGAGTAGACACTGAATAGGACTAAACTATGTACATCATAATTTTTTGCCTTTTATTTCACAATAAATTTTATTTATATAACCCTTTTGCTGATTTTTAAAGTGTTACATAAACAGGACAGGCGAAATATCATGTAAAGCAACCATAAACACATAAAAAGACCTAGGTTTACAATTTATGATAAAAACTCTACTATCTACACAATATACATAGACATAAAATGTAAAAACTTAAATATCTTAGAAACAGTAGCCAATCAGTTGTTTTAATTGTCATATTTGAATTCAGCACATCAAAATACATAATAAATATCACATTTTCTCTCTGAAGCAGACGACTTCTACAATTTTTGAGAACAGTGTAATCTGGCAACACAAGAAGATGATGCACCTGCTCGCAGTGAACATTCACATATTTGGGCATCACCATTAGCCAGCATAGTGGAACAAGCCAGGACACCCAGAACAAAATCAATAAAGCCAGGAACACCTTCAGGAGCTTAAATACAATCTGAAAATCATCAACATACCAAACCAAAAAGAACTCAAGATTTATCAGAGCTGCGTACTTTCAACACTACTTTATAGTGCAGAATGCAAGGGAATGAGAAAGTAGGACATGTCCAAACTATCTTCATTTTATACAAGCTGCCTCAGAAAACAGAACAATCTCAAACCAAGATCTATTGACACAGTGTAGCCAAGAAGATCTGAGCACCATCATTGCCAGGAGGCATTGGAGATGGATTGGCCATATGCGTTGGATGGAAACTGATTCCATCACCAGAGCGGCAATAAGATGGAAATCGAAAAACAAGTGAAATCAAGAGCACCACCAAAAAAACCATGCGAAAAGCTGGGGAAGCCAAGCTGAAAAACCTGGGGCACAGCTGGAGAACCATTGAAACACTTGCCAGAAATAGACAGGAGTGCAGGAGAGTCATCACTGCCCTAAACACCAGAGGTGTAATGGGAACATGATGATGATGAATTACTGCCCTAAAAAGACTGCAAGCATTTCAGGTCAGCCCAGTGCTTTACAGATAGTTCTGCCAGGGTACGGAGTAGAAGTGATGCTCTGCGCTCTACAGTTTCCGGATGTTGAACAGGAACAACTCACCTCATCATTTAATGACCCACTCTGGTAGATGCCTGGTATGACAGGAGGTGGAACCCAGGAAGCTTCCCTTTAAGAGGAAACATAATAGAAATGCAGGGCCTTGGAGAGGGGAAGGATAGTTGTACCTGAGAAGGGTGATGGGAAGTTCCTGGAGAAACAACGTAACCAACATTATAAGTGAACCACTAAGAAGAGAGACACAGGGGCAGCTCAGAAATGTGGAGAATGGATCCAGGCCCCTTTCTATTGGGTCTGCCAGTGAACTCCAGTGGGAACCTCCTAAATCCTTCACATAGCAGCTAAGAACAAATATTTCCAGCTCAAAAGGGCAGAGATGTAACAGGAAATAATGTTGTTAGCAACTAGGCACAAGGATTTAGACTGAAAGATCTTTCTTAAGTGTAATATTGTTGTCGTCAACAAGGCTATGACACCCCTTGCAAAATGATGCAACCAATACATAACCCTCCCTCAGCTGTTCAGTTCAGTGTATCGTTTCTACTACTTCCCACCGAGATCAGTGGGAACAGATTTAGTTCTCCCAACAAAATGGGGTCCTGATTAAAATATGGACATCTGGGAACTATCTTCACTATCATCAGAATGGCCTCCTGGAACACAAATTGGCAGGGCTGCCCCTAGGGCCATCGCACTGAACTTGTCTGTTTCCTCCTTAGTCCTTTTTACTTCCCTTTCTCTGCAGGTTTTTACGTCAGCTGGGAATTTTCATCTCTGAACTAAATTTGCATATTTCACACACAACTAACACTGCCCTGCAGCTCTGAGCAGTTATAAATTATCCGTGTCACTTGTTACCGTTTGTTGATCAGCATCGGGCCACTCAGACAAATCAAGATGATCTCACAGGCTCAGCTCATCTGGCTGTTAGTGCTCTGGATCCAGGGTAAGAATCAAATCAAGTGGGTGCTGGATGACTTAAGCTACAGTGATCTATGGAAAAATTGAAGGGATGTAGATATATTGATATATAAACATTCCTCAGCTAGTGATAGTAACTTCTGAAATGCTTGTCTCCTAAGTGCAACTAAGGAAAAAAACAGGTTTCAGAAAAACAAGAAATTAGAAGCAATGAGGAATGAAAGAACCAGCTCAAACAATATTAGCATAATTTTCAGAAAATTTGCTATTATAAGTATGTAAAGAGGCACACGTGAATATTTATAAAGATAAAATATTGTGTATTTTAAAACATTAAAAATATATATATATAATGTAAACGTATACACACACACACACACACTAGAGAGAGTGACGTTATATATAAAGGCTGTACATACAGATGCTAACTGACATTGTGTGTGTTAATTCAGACTCCAGAGGGGACATTGTGATGACTCAGACTACAGAATCCCTGGAAGTGCCCCCTGGAGACACAGTCACCATCAACTGCAAAGCCAATTCTAGCATCACCGGTGGTAGCACTCACTACTTAGCCTGGCACCAACAGAAATCAGGACCAGCTCCGAAGCTCCTTATCTATCATGCTTCCAGCCATGCCTCTAGGATCCCAGACCGGTTCAGCTGCAGTGGATATGGCACCGATTACACACTCACAATTAACAGAGTTGAAGCTGAAGATGCTGGAGATTATTATTGTCTGCAGCATCACAGCTACCCTTTCACACAGCGATACAGACCAGTAAAAAAACCTTCCCTCGCTGTCTGTTTCAGTGCAACAGCTGCTTCCTATACATAGTGTAGCTGCTATGCTAGATTTCAGACAGCATTTTGATCAGTCTTTCAACACCAGACAACACTCCTCTACTCCAACAGCTGATCTTTCTATAATACTGTTGTCTCTTTCCTAACACCAGTACTGACACTTTGATGAGCAGTAGCGGATGTCCTGCACTCGCAGCTCAGCTTCTTAATACAGGAGAAATCAGTGGTGAGGAGTCTGAGGTTACAAAGCATAACTTGTTTTATTTACAGCAACACCTGTCCTGAAACAGGGGTGATCACAAACTGCATGCAAGCAAACCCTCTTTCAGGAATCTTATCCCAGCACAAAGCTCATATCCCAAGAAGCAAATCTGTCTCAACGATTTAATCAGAAAGCAAGCCAGCGATCACTCTCCTGCTACTCATACAGCTCCCTTTTCTCAAACCCTTGCATTGCTAAAATTAACACCCACACAGCACGTCTTCCAGAAACACTTACTTGCACGCTGAAAAACTTGGACGACTCTGTAACAGCGCCATCTGGTGTCACATATATAGCAAAGTATACTGTCATGCAAAAAAAAGGTTGCCGCTAGACACATTTCTTACAATAAAGAAATCTTTTTGCTGCAGCAGCAGCTGAATCAGAGGCATTTTTTTCCTGCATAAATCATTTTACTTCACAATTCACCAAAATAATTTGTACTTGCTGCCCTCTCTGAGCGTTTCAGGATTAAAACAGACACAGCCCTTCCTAGCGCTTTATTGGCTGTGCTGCTTTTTGGAAAGGTTGAACCAAATTCCTGAACTCCAGAGCCAGCAGAGCCTAGAAAGGTTGGAGGGGCATCAAGTACATCTTCCCGAATGAAGGAACAACTCATGTTACTCTCTAGTGACCCACTCTGGTGAACACATGAAATAACACAGTCAGGAGCTATTAGCTGTGTCCAGTCTTTCTCTGACAGAGGGAAGGTTGCAGAAACCTGGGGCCTTTGAGGGAATAATTGGGCAGTTGTCAGGTTCACAAGTGGGCTCAGATGGGAAAAAGCACAACATGTATTTCCTCCTTTGTCTGAGGACATTGGACATTGTTTAGGAATGGGGGCAGAGATTGGGATTTGAGGATTTATTTGGTTTTACCCAAACTCATAGTGACCATTGCAGGTGCTGGTTGCTTGACTGGGGTTTTCTTCCATTGAGCTCCACCCAACTGCACTGTAGAGATGACACAGTTGCTGAGATCTTACAGAACAAAGGTGCGGGCTGAGTGGTGACAAAATGATCGAGCTTGAGACAGCAATGCATTCTGCAGGGCTGGAATTTCTCTGGGTTTGCACAGGATCATTCCCCTGCAATATTAATCACAGCAGGAGACCAGGTCACAGCAACACAAAGTGGCCACAACCTCCTCTATCACGGGTCATCCAAAGGGAAGCAATGTGAAATGGAAAGTACTGGGCAGGGAGGGGCAGGACAGAGTAGTAAAGACTGCCCCCTTGTCAGCTTCCACCAACAGAATGTTTATGTTCTTATACAGTGGACACAACAGTTGGAAACAGCGACACATTAAGGAGTCCATCACTGCACCTACTTCCTTGTCCACTTGATCGTAGGTCCTAGACTAAGGTAAATAGATTATGCTCTAGCTCATCCAGAGTTACCGCCATTATGCACTGGCTTGGTCTGGTTTACTCGCCATGTTGAGGCTGCGTGACAGCATTGCAGATAGTCATAGCTCATGTGATGGAAGAGAGCCCAGTTCAACATCTAAAGGGCAGTTCACAGAGGGTGGCCTCCCATGATGTAGAGGACCTCCTCTGGTTAAGGAACCTGAGTTCCAGGGATGCCAAAGGCTGGAAAGGCTGAAGAGGCAGCAATGGAACAACTCAAGGTGCTCCATAGCCACATGGTGGGGTGACAGAGGTGGACACATGGAATGATATTGACAGGCCACGTGAGGAGCTGCATGCTACCCTCCTTTGCTAGGGAAGAAGAAACAAGAACATGGGGCCTGAGAGAGAGTGGGAAGGCAGGGACTGTGTTAAACAAAGGAGCCCCTCTGAGGAGGGGGCTCTTTAATACCTGAAGCTGATCTGTATTTATTATACTCCAGGTGGAGGGACACTGAGTCAGGACCAATGTTCCCTTTCATTTTTTTCATCCATGTGCAGAACAAATTTTGTTATGTGCACCAAACTTTCACGGTAATGTGTGGGTGTGCACCACCAGTAGAAACAAAAAACCCAGATAAAATGTATATTTTGTAATAGTTACCATAGGGATAATTACACCAGCCAGGACACGTTAGGCATTTTACAACTCACTACTCAAAGAATAAAATTTGTGTAAGAGAAATAAAGATTATTAAATGCATAGACCAGTCAAAAAGCTTAAACAACAGCACTGTGAGAGAATAAAATTACAGAGAATATATGTGCATTGCAGGAAGTATCAAGTAGCAGCAGCAGCAGCAACAACAATACTATGTGTTGAGAGGTGAGTGTAAAGAGTGTGTGCGTGAGAGAGATTGTAACACATATACACAGTGTCAGAGAGAGAGAGAGAGACACAAAGTGTGTGAGACAGAGACACGTTTTGCCCCGTTATGAACGTTCACAGCCTGGCAGGACTCCCCAGTGGACTGCAGCTGCCCTGGGCCATCCTTCAGGTAATCAATATTGCTAACTCTTACACTCTATGGTGCTTTTCCTTAAAGCCCCAATGTGTATCCACGGGCACAGGAGGGTGATATTAAGGAAGAAGTGTGTAGATACAGCATCCCCTTGAGTTCTGGGAGAAGAGGAGCGGCTTCCTCCCATTCTGAGTTGTAGTCTATATAAAACTTCAGGTATCCATTCGTCCAAAGTGTGGAGTCCTGGCTGACAGCTCTGCCATGGAGCTGCGCGCTGAGAGAGAAGTCAGGCCATTGACCCAGTCCCGGCCAGCGTGGATCCAGGGTGGGAGAACACATCTCCCAGCCTGCACTCCTCACTGAAAGGGGCCCTTTTCTTATTCTACAGAGGACCTAGCCCTCTCTCTCCACCAGCAGCAGCTCTAGTGTCATTCCAGTCTTTACACATCAATTTACAGTGTTATTCATAACGGAAAAAGATAGAAACTCAGGAACTGTTTGAATTAAAGCGCAGAATTTCAGATGATGGCAAAATGCAGCCCAAATGGTGGAGTGTCACAAAAATCCTGAACGCTACTGTTTCTTTTCAGTCCTGTGATTTGCTGCTGTACGTTGCCCTTTTAAGTAGATTGGCACCCAGAGCAGACACAGCAGCAGCCACCAGCAAGCTTCCTCTGTCCGACTCCAGAGCCCTGTTGCATTCCCCACCCCCACAGAGAAGGGGTACAGGAGTGGGGAAGGAGGGCACCGTGACATCAACGCCCCCAATCCCGCCTTCTTTGCAATAGCAAGCAGGAGGCTCCTGGGAGCAACTCCAAGACAGAAGGCAGAAGTAGCACGACGGTGGGTGGAGGGACACCTGAAGTGCGTGGCACTTGATAGCCTGCTGGGCAGCCGCACAGCTTACAGGGAACTTAGGTCAGAATTCACCTACAGATGAAACCATGATGACCTCCCATGAGTCCACACTCCAGTGGGGAAATTATGATGACTCAGACTATAGAATCCCTGTCAGTGTCTCCAGGATACACAGTCATTATCATCTGCAAGGACAGTTCAAACCTTACCAGCAGCAGAAGAATGAATAAAATTTTCACCTGGCATCATTGCAGTATTAACAAGCTCCTAAATTCCTATTTATTATGCTTCCACATTGCAATCTGGGGTCCCAGCCTGGGTCAGTGGCACTGGGTTGGAAGCAATTTCACTCTTAGTCCTGAGCTTTAATGTGGGCAGAAGAAGCCCATTCAAAAATTTGCAAATGCGGTAAATTGAACCATGAACATTCCTCAGAGAGCTACACTAATGGATGAATATTTATATGTCATTGCAGAGAAATAACAGGGGAAATAATGTTATGAGCAACTGGGTACAAGGTTTTAGATTGAAAAATGCTGCTTAAATGTAACATCACCATCCCTTCCAGGTTACGTGGTATAACGCACATGCAATCATTTATGACAGAATATTGTTTACTGTGATTGATCACCCCGTGTTAATTCAGATTATATTTGTAATTTCAGACACTAAGGGCAGATTGGGCCAGTATCTTCAGGAAGCAGAGTCACTACTGACTGCAAGGCCAGAGCAGGCATTGCAGTGCTTTAGCCTGTGACCACCAGAAATCTGGGCAAAATCCTAAACTTCAAATGTATCATGCTTGCTCTCTGCTCACAGGGATTCCCACCCATTTCAGTGCAATAGATCAGAGTAGGACTTCACATTCATAATCACCTGAAGAGGATGGAGATTATCATCATCAATAAGGTTATTATACCCCTTGCGTAACAATATACACAATACAGAACCAATTCATTCCTACTTAAAGCCAACCATACCCCGGTTTATGCTGGATTATACTGTAGTGCAAGAAACTCTCAAACAACAGGCTGCAGAGACACAAAGCACCTAGAACAGTGCCTAATCTGCACAGAGTACAGGGGCTGTACAGCTCAAAAACAAGGTGGCATTGCCAGGATGAGCTTGTGTGTAGCATGGCCATCTACTGGTGTCTCTCTCTCTCTCTCATTGATTCCCAGGCAAAATTTAAAATGACCCAACCACAGAAGGAATCACAAAGGATGGTAGCAGCAGCAGAACCACATGCTCCAGGCAGGTGTCTGACGCCATTTATAATCCCGTTGTCATTAGTAACAGTTGTAAAGATCAGGGACTCTATGTGGCCCTGCATCAGGGCATAGAGAAGGGATGTTTCCTGAGTGGCTACTATGCATATTCAACTTCCATTAAACAAGAAGCTGAACTTCCACAGAACTGACACCAGATGGTCATATTCAACTATCTTCCCACTGGCCGTTTCACACTTTTGAAAATTAGATCAAATATTTTAGCTGTTAAAATATGGACTGAGGAATCTAACTTTAAATCTCCAGGAATTGTTACCCCAGAATTTGACATTCCTGAGTGGTACCCCAGAATTTGACAGTACTGCAGTCAGCAATTTTGTATGTTTGCCCACTGCTAGCTGAAAACCAAACATCTCATAGCTAGGAAAATCTTGGGCTCTGAGAGGCAAGGCCAAATAACAGCATGTTTGCAGCTTTTGCTACCGGAATGGGAGGATGAGCTAAGAAGTGAACGTTCCGTGAAAATAGAAGGAATGTTTGGACAGCAACCTTGGTTTTAAGTGCCTCTAACATATGCATTTTATTATTATGACTAGAAATGTTGTGATGATAAGAGATAATGAGTAGTTTTGCTGAAAGTAGGAGAACTGGTGACTCACTAGGAGTCACAATAGGTTATGTGCTTTGTTTGAAGTTAGCTAAAAAAGATCAGACCAAAGAATTTGCCTTGCAGCACTCCACGGAAGCTTTCTTTGGGCAAGGATCTGACAGCTAAGTTCCTCAACAGCTAGACGGAAGGTGGGGACCCCCTGAAACCTGGTCACTGATCCCTTGCAACCATGTCTTAACTCTAGGTAAATACACTTGTTTTGAAATGCTCTAAACCTACTGCGATAGCATGTGTGTGTGTGCTAATAAAGAAGTAATTTTAGATGAAAGCACTCCTGCTTGTGCCAATTGTTGATCAGATGGATGAGCTGTGCTCCCATTGATTTATTCCTGACACTTCCTGGAGAGAAACAGTTGTTACCACTACTATAGATTCTGAGAAACTCCAGGCAACAGAATGATAACCATGGTCTATTTATACAGTGTGACATAGAATACAGGAAATGACAGAGCTCACAAACTATTTAATGGGATATCAGCCTCTTCCTCTACACTACAGCTACCACCTTTGGGATTTAAATAGCAGAACAGTCAAGAAACTAAGGTTCCAACAACCCTGTACATCACAATAGGGTCTTTAAGGTTATGACTAATAAACTCAAAAGGGAGTAATAGGTAAGGGAGGGGTTGCTCCTGCACAGACCTCCCAGTGCAGGGAGATGACATCAATATCTTTTTGAGGAAATTCCTAGAAGAACAATCATTCTATAGTCATTAAGTGTAAATGAGCAGTAAGGTAATATTGACAGGCTGAGAACATTTATTCCCATTCCACCATCACAAATGCCATTTCCACACGAGGTGAGGGACATTGACTGTGATCTAATATGTGGTTGTTTAGCACTCAACACAATAGGGTCCTGATCCAGATATGGACATTTGGGCACTACCTTCACTATCATCAGAACTGCCTCACTGGAACACAAATGGACGGGGCTGCCCAAGGAGCCATCGCATTGACCTTGTCTGTTTCCTCCCTAGTCTTTTTTACTTCTCTTTCTCTGCACCTTTTTAGGTCAGCTGGGAATTTTCATCTCTGAACTAAATTTGCATATTTCACAAGCAACTGACACTGCCCTGCAGCTCTGAGCGGTTATAAATGATCCGTGTCACTCGTTACCGTTTGTTGATCAGCATCAGGCCACTCAGACATAGCAAGATGATCTCACAGGCTCAGCTCATCTGGCTGTTAGTGCTCTGGATCCAGGGTAAGAATCAAATCAAGTGGGTGTTGGATGATTTAAGCTATAGCGATCTATGGAAAAATTGAAGAAATGTAGATATATTGATATATAAACATTCCTCAGCTAGCGACAGTAACTTCTGAAATGCTTGTCTCCTTCTAAGTGCAACTAAGAGAAAAAACAGGTTTCAGAAAAACACAAGAAATTAGAAGCAACAAGGTATGAAAGAACCAGATCAAACAATGTTAGCATTGTTTTCAGAAAATTTGCTATTATTAGCATGCAAAGAGACATGTGAATATTTAGAAAGACAAAATATTGTGTATTTTAAAACATGATACTAATATACACACACACACACACACACACACACACACACACACACTAGAGAGAGTGACACTATATAGAAAGGCTGTACATGTATATGCTAACTGACATTCTTTGTGTTAATTCAGACTCCAGAGGGGACATTGTGATGACTCAGACTCCAGAATCCCTGGCAGTGTCTCCAGGAGACACAGTAATTATCCGCTGCAAAGCCAGTTCCAGTCTCACCAGTGGTAGCTATCATTACTTAGCCTGGTACCAACAGAAAACAGGACAAGCTCCGAAGCTCCTGATCTATCTTGCTTCTACCCTGCAATCCGGGGTCCCGGCCCGGTTCAGCGGCAGTGGATCTGGCACCGATTACACGCTCACAATCAGTAGGGTTGAAGCTGAAGATGCTGGAGATTATTATTGTCAACAGCATTATGATACCCCTCTCACAGTGATACAGACCAATACAAAAACCTTCCCACGCTGTCTCTTTCAGTGTAACAGCTGCTTCCTATACATAGTGTAGCTGCTACACTAGATTTCAGACAGCACTTTACTTAGTCTTTCAGCACCAGGCAATACTCCTCTACTCCTACAGCTGACCTTTCTATAATACAGTTGTCTCTTTCCAAACATCAGTGCTGACACCTTGCTGAGCAGTAGCAGATGTCCTGCACTAGCAAGTCAGCTTCTCAGTACAGGAGAAATCAGTGATGAGGCATCCGAGGATATAAAGCATAACCTGTTTTATTTACAGCAACACCTGTCCTGAAACAGAGGTGATCACTGTCATAAACAGATAGCTAAGGGTTAATGTCTCTTACACTTGGAAAGAAGTAACCTGAAACACCTGACCAGAGGACCAATCAGGAAACAAGACTTTTTCAAATCTGGGTGGAGGGAAGTTTGTGTCTGAGTCCTTTGTTCTGGTCTTGTATCTGTCCCTCTCGGCTATGGGAAGGATTTTCTATTTCCTGCTTTCTAATCTTCTGTTTCCCAGTTGTAAGTACAAAAAGATAGGTTTGCTTTTTTGTATTTACATGTGTGTAGTTCCTGGAATGTGTTAAATTGTATTCTTTTGAATAAGGCTGTTTATTCATATTTCTTTTAAGCAATTGACCCTCTATTTGTCACCTTAATACAGAGAGACCATTTTTATGTATTTTTCTTTCTTTTTACATAAAGCTTTCTTTTAAGACCTGTTGGAGTTTTTCTTTGGGGGGGGGGTGAACTCCAGGGAATTGAGTCTATGCTCACCAGGGAATTGGTGGGAGGAAGAAGTCAGGGGGAAATCTGTGTGTGTTAGATTTACTAGCCTGACTTTGCATACCCTCTGGGTGAAGAGGGAATTACTTCTGTTTCCAGGACTGGAAATAGAGAGGGTGGAATCCCTCTGTTTAGATTCACAGAGCTTGCTTCTGTGTATCTCTCCAGGAAAACTTGGAGAGGGGAAGGGAAAAGGTTTATTTCCCTTTGTTGTGAGACTCAAGGGATTTGGGTCTTGGGGTCCCCAGAGAAGGTTTTGGGGGGGACCAGAGTGCCCCAAAACACTCTAATTTTTGGGTGGTGGCAGCTTTATCAGGTCCAAGCTGGTAACTAAGCTTAGAGGTTTTCATGCTAACCCCATATTTTGGACGCTAAGGTCCAAATCTGGGACTAGGTTATGACAATCACAAACTGCATGCAAGCAAACCCTCTTTCAGGAATCTGATCCCAGCACCAATGCTTATATCCCAAGAAGCAAATCTGCTTTGACAATTTAATCAGAGAGCAAGACAGACATCAAACTCTCCTGCTACTAACACAGCTCCCTTTTCTGAAGCCCCTGCAGAGCCAAAATTAACACCCACACAGCATGTCTTCCTAAAACACTTATCGCACACTCTGGCCTGGTCTACACTATGAGTTTATATCCGAATTTAGCAGCGTTAAACCAAATTAATCTGCACCCGTCCACATAACGAAGCCCATTAAATCGATATAAAGGGCTTTTAATACCGGTATCTGTAATCCTCCCCAACAAGCGGAGTAGCGCTGAAGTCAGTATTGCCATTTCGGATTAGGGTTAGTGTAGCTGCAATTCAACAGTATTGGCCTCCGGGCGCTATCCCACAGGGCACCATTGTGACCACTCTGGACAGCAATCTGAACTCGGATGCACTGGCCAGGTAGATAGGAAAAGCCCCGCGAACTTTTGAATTTCCCTTCCTGTTTTCCCAGCGTGGAGCGCCAATCAGCACAGGTTACCATGCAGTCCCGGAATCAAAAAAGAGCTCCAGATAGGACTGTACAAGAGATACTGAAGCTGATCTCTGTATGGGGAGATGAATCTGTTCTATCAGAACTCTGTTCCAGTAGACGAAAGGCCAAAGCATTTGAAAAAATCTCCAAGGCTATGATAGAGAGAGGCCACAACAGGGACTCAACACAGTGCTGCATGAAAATTAAGGAGCTGAGACAAGCGTAACAGAAAGCCAAAGAATCAAATGGACGCTCACAGAGGGAGGGAGGGAGGTGGGACTGAGGACTCTAACTATCCCACAGTTCCTGCACTCTCCAAAAATCATTTGCATTCTTGGCTGAGCTCCCAAAGCCTGAAGGGTCAAAAACATTGTTGCGGGTGGTTCAGGGTATATGTCGTCAGGCCTCCCATGAAATAAAAGGAAAAAAATAATTTCTCGCCTTTTTTTAGTGTCACCGTATGTCTACTGGATGCTGCTGGCAGATGTGGTGCTGCACGCTAAACAGCAGCATCCGCTCCCCTCCCCTCCCCGATGGCAGACTGTGCAATATGACTGGTATCCGTCATCATCATCCCGTGAGTGCTCCTAGCTGGCCTCAGTGAGGTCGGCCGGGGGAGCCTGGGCAAAAATGGGAATGACTCCCGGTCATTCCCTTCTTTAAGCTTTGTCTAATGGAGATTCAGTCCTGCCTAGAATATCATAGCAGCTGGAGGCTGCCTCCCCCTCCCCCCACCTACACACACTCTTTTATCTCTGATTGCAGACGCAATAAAGTCAGTTTCTTATTCATGCATTCTTTATTACTTCATCACACAAATGGGGGGATAACTGCCATGGTAGCCCAGCAGGGGTGGGGGAGGAGGGAAGCAATGGGTGGGGTTGTTGCAGAGGCACTCCCTAGAATGGCATGCAGCTCATCATTTCTGCGGGATGTTTGGGGCTCTGACTCAGAGCGGCTGTTTGCCTCTCTGGTTTTTTAGCAGACTTGCCTGATATTCTAGGCAGGACTGACTCTACCTTTAGATAAAACTTAAAGAAGGGAATGATCAGAGAAATCATTCTCATTTTTGTCCATGCGCCCCTGGCCGACCTCAGCGAGGCCAGCCAGGAGCGCCCATGACAGCAGCAGATGGTACAATATGACTGGTAACTGTCATTGCCAATTTGCAAAGCAGCAGACGGTAAAATATGACTGGTAACCGTTTCTGCTAACTTGCGAAGGCAAGTGAATGCTGCTGTGTAGCACTGCAGTACCATGTCTGTCAGCAGCATCCAGTACACATACGGTGACAGTGAAAAAAGTCTGAATGGGCTCCATGGCTGCCGTGCTATGGTGTCTGCCAGGACAATCCAGGGAAAAGAGCGCAAAATGATTGTCGTTGCTTTCACGGAGGACTGACTGACAACATTTCCCCAGAATTATCCACGACATTCTTTTTGTCCCAACATGCACTGTGATCTCAGCCCAGAATTCCAATGGGTGGAGGAGAATGTAGGAACTATGGGATAGCTACAAGATAACTACCCACAGTGCAACACTCCAGAAATCGATGCTAGCCTCAGTACATGGACGCACACCGCCCAATTAATGTGCTTAGAGTGGCCGCGTGCACTCGACTTTATACAATCTGTTTCCAAATACCGGTTTCTGTAAAATCAGAATAATCCCATAGTGTAGACATACCCTCTGAAAAACTTGGAAGACTGTGTAACAGCGCCATCTGGTGTCACATATATAGCAAAGTATACTGTCCTGCAAAAAAGGTTGCCCCTAGACACATTTCTAATAAGAAAGAAATATTTTTGCTGCAGCAGCAGCTGAATCGGAAGCGTTTTTTCCTGCATAAATCATTTTACTTCACAATTCACCAAAACAATTTGTACTTGCTGCCCTCTCTGAGCATTTCAGGATTAAAACAGACGCAGCCCTTCCTAGCGCTTTAGCGGCTGTGCTGCTTTTTGGAGAGGTTGAACCAAATTCCTGAACTCCAGAGCCAGCTAGAAAGGTTGAAGGAGCAACAAGTACATCTTTCCGACTGAAGGAACTCATGTTACTCTCTAGCGACCCACTCTGGTGGACACATGAAATGACACAGTCAGGAGCTATTAGCTGTGTCCAGTCTTTCTCTGACAGAGGGAAGGTTGCAGAAACCTGGGGCCTTTGAGGGAAAAATTGGGCAGTTGACAGGTTCACAAGTGGGCCTAGATGGGAAAAAGCACAACATGCATTTCCTCCTTTATCTGAGGACATTGGACATTGTTTAGGAATGGGGGCAGAGATTGGGATTTGAGGATTTATTTGGTTTTACCCAAACTCATAGTGACCATTGCAGGTGCTGGTTGCTTGACTGGGGTTTTCTTCCATTGAGCTCCACCCAACTGCACTGTAGAGACGACTCAGGTGCTGAGATCTTACAGAACAAAGGTGTGGGCTGAGCGGTGACAAAATGGTCGAGCTTGAGACAGCAATGCATTCTGCAGGGCTGGAATTTCTCTGGGTTTGCACAGGATTATTCCCCTGCAATATTAATCACAGCAGGAGACCAGGTCACAGCAACACAAAGTGGCCTCAACCTCCTCTATCACAGGTCATCCAAAGGGAAGCAATGTGAAATAGAAAGTGTTGGGCGGGGAGGGGCAGGACAGGGTAGAAAAGACTGGCCCCTTGTCAGCTTCCACCAATAGAATGTTCATGTTCTTATAGAACGGACGCAACAGTTGGAAACAGCGACACGTTAAGGAGTCCATCACTGCACCTACCTCCTGGTCCACCTGATTGTAGGTCCTAGACTAAGGTAAATAGATTATGTTCTGGCTCATCCAGAGTTACTGCCATTATGCACTGGCTTGGTCTGGTTTACTCGCCATGTTGAGGCTGTGTGGCAGCATTACGGATAGTCATAGCTCATGTGATGGAAGAGAGCCCAGTTCAGCATCTGGAGGGCAGTTCACAGAGGTTGGCCTCCCGTGATATAGAGGATCTCCTCCAGTTAGGGAACCTGAGTTCCAGGGCAGCTTAGGCTGGGAAGGCTGCAGAGGCAGCAAAGGAAAAATTCTTGGTGCTCCCTAGCTATATGCTGTGATGACAGTGGTGGACACATGGAATGACACTGACAGGCTGTGTGAGGAGCTGCATGCAGTCCTCCCTTGCTACAGGGACGAGGGAACAAGAACACGTGGTCTGAGAGAGAGGATAACAGTGGAGGCAGAGATTGGGGCCCTGAGGATTTGTTTGACTTTATGCAAACTGGTACCAAGCCCTGGAAGTGCCAGCTGCTTTCCTGGGGTTTCAGTTCAGTGAACTGCACTTGACTGGGCTCTGAGCATAAAGGTGCTGAAGATTCACACAGGGTCTGTGCCATAAAGTACCACGTGTTTTGGAAGTGTAAGCATGACTTGATTGGTGCACAGCTTTGTGCTGGCCATTTGCATAGGGATGAATTAAATCTTGTGGAGAATTAATAGCGATAGACACATTCTAGACACTCAGCTAACAGCCAGATTGATCGTAAGAGCCTTATGCACAGATCAGCTCTCCACCTACAGCCTCTGCCCTGTGGCTCAGGGGATGTACAGTTACACAGTGTCCGTTTGTATATTTTGACTGGATTGTTTTATATATTTCCACACAGCGTGACAGTCCCCTGCTTGTCGGTGCTAACATACAGGGTTTAACACTTAAACACCATGTTTCTAGGATCAGGATATGTCACTTTAGATGTATCAGTTGATCTCTCAGGCCATGTCTACTCTACAAATTGTTGCTGATATATCTGTGTCAGTCAAATGTATGATAATGTCTGAATTGTGACCAATATGGATGTGCTGATAAAAGCTCCTAGGGTAAATGCGATTATAAAGACAATACTGTGCTTTTATTGGTACAGTTTCTTATGCCGGGAGCTGGGAGTGCTGGAATAAGCTATACGAGTAAAAGCTATACATAGTTAAGCAGCTATAAACTATGCCCACACTAGAAGTACTTTGCTCATATAGTGAACGGGTATATCTATCCTGGCAACATTCTCCTACTGGCTTCAGCCACTGCTTCTCTCACTCCTCATACTCTGGATTCAGGCTAACAACAACAGTGGAGAAACTAGTTTAAATAGACCATCTAATGTGTTATTCATTTATTTAACAGACTGACAATAGAGCTTAATCCAATTCACAGAGTACACAGGCATGAATTAACTGGGGATTAAACTACCATTCTAAATCACACATAGAAAGATTGCCTTTCATTAATCAAACTAAATAATTTTGCCCGATATTATACACATTTATTTTAATAGCATTCCCCATGCAGACCCTGCAGGGACATTGTGATGATCAGACTCCAGAAACCCAAATATTCTGAGATAAGGCAAATAAGTCAGTTCTTTGGACACTATTCTCTGCTCCAGAATACAAGGAAATCTCCTTGGGCTCCATTATGATTTCATTGTCAGCCAGGCGTAGCTCTGTTGAGGTAAATGGAGTTAAAGCAGAGTATCAGAGTCAGGCCCATGAACTTTATGAGATTAGCTTGTATTTTGCCATGTTAGAATCAGCCCCTATTTCTCTGATGGCCAAGTCTGTCATAAAAGGTGAGACAAGACGCTTTGCACACTCATTGGTGTCTGATCCTTCCCTCCTGCTCTGAGCTCTTATAAACATTTTGTTTCATGCTCCCTGGTTTAGTCCAGACCCATCACAGTGATTGCACAGGCTCAGTTCATCCAGCTCTTAGTGCTCTGGATTTAGGATAAGAACAGACCCAAGAGGGGACTGGACCAATTAAAACTTGATTGGCCTATAAAAAAAATAAAAAGGTCTAGAACTCTTGCCTATCAAATCCTAAATATTCCTTAGTAACACTAACTGCTTAGCCACTTCCTCTCATTTAAAATTGAAAAAGCGAGAAAGCACGTTTTTTTTTAAACTAAAACCTGATCAACAACCCATGGAAGTCAGTGCGAGTCTTTCCACTGATTTGTACCCAATTTGGACCAGGTCCGAAATGAGCATATTAAAAGAATTCCTCAAGCTGAACATCAGTATCACAGCTAGGTGATGGGCTGTGATCATTATGCAAAGATGCACATGTGAATATTAATAAACAACACAATATTGTTTAGAGGAACATTATTCATATTCACTACATATTTTATTCTTAAAAGCAGATGCTAACAGGGGGACACTGTTTTCATTCCGACTCCAGAGTCCCACTCAGTGTCTCTTGGAGACACAGTTACCATCGGTTGCAAAGCCAGTTCAAGCCTTACCAGCAACAGCTGAATGAATAATAATTTAACTTGGTACCAACTGAAATCTGCAGAGACTCCTAAACTCCTTACTTGTTATACTTCTACACTGCACCCTGGGTCCCAGCCCATATCAGTAGAGCCCTGTGCAGATTTAAAAATTTGGATCCACATCTGATCTGCAATAATTAACTTGTATCTGACCCGCAATCCACACTCCACTTTTTATATGTATCTGCATCCACATCTGCACCCACATCAGTGCCCTATCTCAGTATAAGAGCCCTGCGTGGATACAAAAATGTGGAGCCGCATCCAATCCACGATCCATAAAGATGGTGAACGATACAATCGCATCCGTGGATGCAGATATCCATGGATATAAAGTGGATACCTGCATATTTGCAGGGCTCTACACGTCAGTGGCAGGAGAACGGGAACTGACTTCACTCTCAGAGTCAGTTCTGAGCACTAATGTTTGCTGAGGTAGAAACTCAAAAATCAAAAACGTTGTAAATTGATCAATAAACATTCCTCAGACAGCTACACTAATGTGTGAACGTTTACATGTCATTCCAGAGAAATAACTGAGCAAATAACGTAAGGAGCAACCAGATAGAAGGTTTTAGACTGAAATTCTTCTTAAGTGTAACATGAGCATCAATCACTGCCTGAGCAAATGCATATGCAGTCATTTCTGACACAATATTGCTTAGTAAATAATACTTAAAATAAATACATTTTAAGTTTAATATATAAAACCCTTAATAAATAAAAGTTGAGTGAAGAAAAATGGAAAAATACACTTAAATACAAATCTAAAAAATTACCTCAGGCACATAAAGTGCTTCTGTAACCATGTAATCTGGTTAGCACATTGTATATCTTGAACATAATCTAAACAGAGAAGTATATTTTGTGAAATATTTCATAACAATTTTTTTTCATTTTAGTTGAAGTTCTGTGAAATTGCTCATTTTTACCCTGACAAAAATTCTAAACAATTTTTCAGGAAAAACTCTATTTCATTTTTTATCAAACCCCTCCCCCGCCCCCACTCTCTCTCTCATACATACACACACACACACTTACTTTCCTGCTCCCTCTGGAAATAGTGTACAGAGGAGGGAAAATATTTGGGAGGGGATCAGTGAACTGAAAAGACAGAGTTCAAAACATTTTGAAATCTTGTTGTGAAACATTTCCATCCGCTCTAAAGCTAAAACCTCCATAAACACAAAGCTGACTTTCCATATAAGTGCAACCAGATGGCATCACTTTACTATGTTTCATTTTGCAGCTGCTGGATGCTAAGTGCTTTGAAAATGAGGCCACTTATTTTGTGTGTCTAAATGTGGCCTCCGAAGTCTAACATTAAGCCACCAGGTTTAACTTATGTTCATACTAACATAGGAACAAGTCAGAAGATTCACAGTTAAGGTTTGGGTGCAGGAAACAAGGTCTCTAAGATGATAAGTCAAGGGTAGCAGGAAATATGAGGGCAGAGGGTGTCCCATCCCCCAGTTCCCCTAAGGAAGGAAGATCACACCATTTATGGCACTGCACTGAGATTTCTAGGATAATAGTAAAACTAAAGTTCATTAAATTTAAAGTGGCATCCAGGCAACAATGACGAGCTGACCTTTATTTCCATTCAGCCATGTCAACTGCTATTTCAACACAACACAAGTATCAGAGATTGTGTGTTCGTGTGTGTTACTACACCCTCTGCCACAATGGGGCACTGATCCTGGTTGAGGTTTCTGGGTGTTACTACTGTAGACTTAATTGGTAACAACAACAACCCTTCCCATTTCAACACAAAATGAGGGAGCTGCCACAGGCCCTGCTGAGTTGAGCTTGTCTATTACTCTAAAGCCCCCACCCTTCGCTTTTTCTGAATGTTTTGGATCAGATGGGAATTTTCATATGTAACTCAAATTTGCATATTTCACACCCAAACAACTCGGGGCTGTTATAAATGATCCGTGTCACTCGTTACTGTTTGTTGATCTGCATCTGTCAGTTCAAACAAACCAAGATGATCTCCCAGGCTCAGCTCCTCTGGCTGTTAGTGCTCTTGATCCAGGGTAAGAATCACACCAAGAGGGAACTGGCTTGGTTATAAGCAGGATCCTCCTCTAAAGAGAAATGAAAAGATCTAGGAACCTTGTCTATCAAACCCTTAAGATCCCTGAGAGGGTTCCGCTAATTTCTGAGCATCTTTGTCTCATTTTAAGAACCAATGAGAAAACAAGACCATGATTAAAATATTTGGGTCTGTTCTAAAGTGCATGGGAATCTTTCCATGGACTCCAATATACTCCAAATGAGCAAATGAAAAGTGTTACAGTGACTGAGCTGCCTCAAGCCTAACATTAGCCTCTCAGCCAGGCAATGAGCTATCGTAAATAGGGAATGTGTGCAGGAGACTATTTATGAAAAAAAAATCTTGTTGCTTTGACTTACTGAATATTAAAAATGTAGTCATTTATATTCTGTTTTAACTTCAGATTCCAGTGGGCAGATTGTGCTAACTCAAACTCCAGAGTCCCTGACAGTGTCTCCAGGAGACAGAGTCACCATCAACTGCAAAGCCAGTTCAAGCCTCACCAGTAGCTCTTCAGGCAAAGAGCTCTTAGCCTGGTATCAGCAGAAATCGGGACAAGCTCCTAAACTCCTTATTTATTATGCTTCCACCCTGCCATCTGGGGTCCCAGCCCGATTCAGTGGCAGTAGATCAGGAAGTGATTACACCCTCACCATCAGCAGAGTTGAAGCTGAAGATGCTGGAGATTATTACTGTCAACAATACAAGAGCTACCCTCTCACAGTGATACAGACCAGTACAAAAACCTGCCCGTGCTGTTCTGTCCAATGTCACAGCTGCTTCCTCAACAGTCAACATCTCAATGAAACTGCTACGCTGGAGGTTTGATCAGTCTTTCTGCGCCTCAGTATTTGGGCCAGAGATTCCACTGCACTCTTGTTGCTCTTTTGCTTACTAGAGAAGTTTGCTGTTGGAGAAATTTGATCCCATATTGAAAGAGACTTTTCTTTTCTGAATTAAATGAGTTTACTCTCTGGAGCCTCAAAAATAATTCCAGTTGCGAGCCCTATGGAGACTGAACATTTCAGAAAGAAGGTGTCACAATACTATCTTAGGCAGTGTGGTAGCAGTGTTGGTCCCAGGATATTAGACAGCCAAGATGAATGAAGTAAAATCTCTTATTGGGCCAGTTTCTGCTGCTAAGAGAGAGAAACTTGTCTCCTACACAGAGCTCCTCCTCAGGTCAGGTCTGTGCAGCTCTAAAGCTTGTCTCTCTTAACAACAGAAGTTGGCCTAATAAAAGATATTACCTCTGCCACCTTGTCTCTCCAATGCTATACTGGCAGAGCTGCCATGTGATTAAGTAGAACTGGGGGCTGGTTGAAAGATTTTTCCTGACAAGTATTGCTGAAGAACAATTGCTTTAACTATATGGACATTTTAATCAACATTTTTATTCTACATGTTTCCAGAAATTTTCTAAGTTTTCCATGAACAATTCACACCAAAAATATTATTTTAAATTTAAATGAAATTATATTTTTGTTGTGACTCATTTCATCACAAAGTCAGAAAGTTTTAGGAAAAACGTCAAACTAATTTTTCCACAGAAAGCAATTCCCATTTTTTTCAGCCAACCCTAGGCCTGAACTCTAGGGTGACCCCAGGAGAGGAGAGATGCAGAAGCAGAGTTTTCAAACCCTAGAAAGAAAACGTCATGTTGATCTTTAGCAACCTGCTGTGATGCACTCATCGAAAAATGAGGACAGACTGTATAAGGAGCTACATTCACCCTGCAGTGGCTAAAGGAAAGGATGCAGCAAGGTGGATCCTTCCACAGAGTGGAAGGAGTAAAATTTGGACAGTTCTCAGGTATAAAGCAGGGATTTTACATGATGTGATCGAGGCGGCATTTATTTTCTGGCTTACATGATGTTCCTCCTTGCTTCCAAAGTAATTCTTACTGGCTGCTTGACAGAGACTGAGTGTTCAGGATTTGAAGAGAAAATGTCATTCCAACCTGTTAACACCACTGCCCTGTGGGCAGAGCCGGCTCCAGGCACCAGCCAAGCAATCTCATGCTTGGGGCAGCAGATTCTAGGGGGTGACATTCCACTCAATTCTGGGGCACCACAGCAGGTGTTTTTATTTATAGTTCCCCAGTCAGGCTGCCCTGTAGGGGTCGGAGAAGGGCAGTGCCATGCAGCAAACTCGGCAGGGCAGCCCGTGTCCTTCCCTCCCCGACGACCAGAGCGGCGCAGAGACTTCCCGGCAGGCGGCACAGCTGTTGGGGCCGCGGGGTGAAGGCCCCGATGAAGTCTTGGCTGTCCCTCTTTTCCCTCTTACCACCGCTCCATCCTTCTTCCCCCATTAGACTGGCGCGCACTCTGCAACACAGAGAGTCCCCCTGCACCCTGGCTCGGGCTCCACTGTAGGGTTTTTTGGTTTTGTTTTTTTCCCTGCTTTTCCAGCCATGCTGTTCGCCGCCCCCCCACCCCGCCCCGCTTTGCATCTCCAGTCATGCCATTTTGGGGGGGGGGTTGTTTTTCCCCCCCACTTTGCCACTCCAGCCACACTGGTTTTTTTTGTTTTGTCCCCCCTTCCCACAGACTTTGCAGCTCCAGCCACACCATGTTTTTATTTTTTTCCCCTACTTTGTCGCTCTGCCCCCGCACCTTTTTTTTTTTTTTGCCTTGGGGCGGCAAAAAAGCCAGAACCGTATCTGCATGTGGGGAACAGATTTCAGATCCTGTCTCTAGCTGGGAGGGACTAAAAGGTAGCAGAAACAGTGGTCCAAGCCCTGGGAGCGAAGGGACAGCTCCTGATGATTTCCAGTGACCCACTCTGGTGGACACATGCAATGACAAGGACAAGTTGCTGCAATGGCTGTTGGGAAAGTCTCAAAACCATCTCACTGTTCTGCTCTGGTGGTTTTTTCCCCCTTCACCTGTTGTCTCTTATCTTAGACTTAGATTGTAGCATCTTTGGAGCAGGGATAGACTTTTCATAATGTGTGTGCACGGCATCTAACACAGCGGGCTCCTGATCCTACACTGGCACCTCTTAGCATTATGTAATACAAATAAATCATAACAAAGAGCTGCGTCCAGCCCTCTTCTGCTAGAGAGAATGTAGCAGCAACTGTAGTAGCTCCAATGAGGACACCTAGACATAGATAAGGAGGGGCGGGGAGGGCATGATTCAGCTAATCATGATTTACCCCTGTTATATGTGTTCATCCCCGATTGCAGCCCTCCCAGTACAGTTTCTTTGTCACCATTTGTATCATTACTGTGAGGAGATCTCCAGCATAACAGCGATACTAACCCACTTCCCAGCATATTATTATTGCTAGGAAAACTTATTGCCATTCTGTCCTGACAAATGTCATTTTAATAGAGAGGCTCTTGCCCCCAGGACCAAGGGGTTGGACTTGCCAATTCCACCCCAACCCCTTCCCTTTTTGTGCATGTCTATGAACTAGGCATGAATTTTCATCTCTGAACCCAGTTTGCATATTTCACACCCAGTGACCTCCCGCTGATGTTCTGAGCTGTTATAAATGCTCCCAGTCACTCATTATGGCTTGTTGATCAGCATCAGACCCCTCAGACATATCAAGATGATCTCCCAAGCTCAGTTCATCTGGCTGTTAGTGCTCTGGGTCCAGGGTAAGGCTCAAAAGGAATTTGATGAAGTACAATGGTTTACTGAAAATTTTAAAAGACCTACAAATGGTGTATTTTGACCCATAAATTATAGCTACAATCAAAATCTATTCAGATGATAAGCTCAGCATGGCAGGGACTGTCATCTATTATTTGTCTGGACAGCAACTGGAACCACGGGGTCCAATCTGTTTGAGACCAGTAGGAATTACTGAGATATAAATGTTCAACAAATAGCTGTTAGAGAATTACACAAATTTATCAAAATCTTTATCTCATTTTAACTGAGGTTAAGAAAAGGGAGACAATTGAGAAAACAACAAGAAATGGGAATAGGGGTTAGGCTGAAAGATCCATCCTGAGCTTAATGTTAGCATCACGGCCAGGTAACTAGGTTTAGCAATTGTGTAAAGATGCACATGGGACTATTTTACAGGTACAATATTGTTTAGCTTGATTGACTAGATCTGTAATTTTATTAACCTATATTCTCTGTGTAAATTCAGATTCCAGAGGGGACATTGTGATGACTCAGACTCCAGAATCCCTGGCAGTGTCTCCAGGAGACAGAGTCACCATCAACTGCAAAGCCAGTTCCAGCATTACAGGCTCTTCAGGCACTAGTTACTTAGCCTGGTACCAACAGAGATCCACAAAAGCGCCAAAGCTCCTTATCTACAAGGCTTCCACCCGTGCCTCTGGGATCCCAGACCGGTTCAGCGGCAGTGGGTCTGGAACCGATTTCACTCTCACCATCAGCAACGTTCAAGCTGAAGATGCTGGAGATTATTATTGTCAACAAGACTGGAGCTCACCTCTCACAGTGATACAGACCAGCACAAAAACCTCCCTGTGCTATTCCGTTCAGTGTCACAGCTGCTTCCTTAACCAAACCACCTTCCCAGTCAACTGCTACATGCTATTTGGGGCAAACTTTCAGCCCTACAAGCCCCCAACATTCTCCCAGCCTGCAGTACCAATATAACTAAGCAGGAACATTTGCCACTGAAGAAATTTCCTTCCATAGAAAATATTTTTTAACTTCTCCTCATTTACAGTGGCATCTTTTTCAGGCTTTCAATTAATTTATTACACACACACACACACACACACACACACACACACACACACACACTTGCTGCAGTAAAAAGACTGTGTGAGCATTTCAGAATGAGAACAGACATGGCCAGCCCAGTGCTGTCTGGCAGAGCTACCATGTAGAGGAACTGAATTGATGCCCTGAGCTCCGGGCTGCGAGGCCTGGAGAGGACGTGAATTCAGATGCTGGGGAGCAACAACTCTCCTCACTTCCTAGCAAGCCACTTGGAGACACATGCCATGACAGGAGCAGGTTCCAAGGAGCATTCAACCCTCTTCTGTTAGTGGGAATGCGGTACAAGTTGAGGGCTTAGAGACGGGGAGGGAAGTTGTCAGGTCCCCAAGAAGGGCTCAGAGGGCCCTGTGGAGAAACAGCATAACTAACATTACTGAGCTGAATCACTGAAGAGCAGGTCAGAGACGAGAGGAATGCATACGATCCCCTTGCCACTGGGGCTGTGGGTAAAATCCTGCGGGAACCTGCTTATCATGTGGTTGCTCATCAAAGAAGCTTCCTGCTGAAAGGGCCAGTCCCTTCCCTAACGCTGACCTCAACAAGCAAATAAAATAAACACTACAGCATCCCACAGAAATGCATAACAGAGACAGCAGGGACAGTCCTGACCCGGGTTACCTGGTTACCACTCCCATTGACCTCACGGGTGCCCGCACCTATGTGCCTGAACTGGGCCTTACAGCTTGTTCCCAGCTCTAGGACTTTCAGCTCCAATATCAACAACACTCCAGTATCCTACAAGGATGGGCCCACACACCACATGTGAGGACTGTGACTGCAGCCTCTGCTGGAGCGGTTTTATTATGGCTCTAGTTTTTCATTCGATGAGTCTGATTTCTAGATCTCTTGCCCTAGAGGGATTTCCCTTTAACAGGCTCACTAACCTTCTGGGGCACAAATATATGAGTTTTAAACATATTTCTTCTTTCATATCCTGTCATCTGAATTTGGGTGATGGGGTGAGTTATTTTATTTGGTCTCCTTTTCACTTCTCACTCCTCACATCTCAGCTGGTGCTTCATGGAAAGTAGTTCATGTTGTCTTTGCTGTCTGTGTGAAATATCCAGACAGCTGCACTGCAGAGAGTTAGCTGTAACACACACACACTGGAGACCATCCAAAACACAATCTGGACAACACTCCATTAAAAACCCTGAAAATGTTTACAACATTCCTCAGAGAGCTACACTAACACATGAATGTTTACACGTCATTCCAGAGAAACAACGGGCAAAGTAATGTCAGGAACAACCAGGCAGAAGGGTTTAAACTGAAAGATTCTTCTTAAGTTTAACACCAGCATCACTGCCAGTCCCCACAGTATCATACACATACAAAGTGTGCACTAAAGGCACTGTTCAGTGCAATTGCTCACACCTCTGTGTTAATTTAGATTTTGCTGGTAATTACAGATTGTGATGATACAGTCTCCAGAATTCCTGTCACTGTCTCCAGGGGACAACGTCACTATTACTGCAAAGCCCTGAGCAGGGCTAATGCAGTACCAGCAAAAATCCAGACAAAATCCTAAGCTTCTCATTTCTCATGCTTGTTCTCTTGCCACAGGGATTCCCACCAATTTCAGTGGCAGGAACAAGGAGTATGATTTCACCCTCACAGTCAGCTGAAGATGATGGAAATCAGCAGAAGCAAGGCTACTACCTACTTCCCACTCAGATCAGAGGGAACAGGCTTGACTTTCCCTCTAGAATCAATGGGAGCAGGACTGGGGCAAACCTTTTATCCCCCCAAAATATCCCCCCAGTGCTCAAGTGTCCAAAGGGATTTAATTACTTAGGATCGTTCACACAGGCAGTAACAAACTAGTTTTGATCTAGAGGGAGACAAACTATAGACAAAAGGAAACTTTTCAACTCAATTACAGTTCATGACCTGATCTTCAAGCAATCTGATGATTTCCTTCAAACTCTGCTAAAACATTCCCCTTTCAGATGGAACTGGGCAATTTTCAAAGCAACACATTTTCCCAGGAAAAAATACACATAGAGACTAAAATAGGCTTTACCATAGAATTGGTTACAACTTTAACCATGGAGAGGACAATAATAAACAACATTTTAGGCCATCTCCTCTATTGGAGCGTCACAGATAGATCACAGACACCATTTAGGGAATGTGTCCCTTATCTACTAGGACAGATGTAAACCACACCGGAAGGCAGCATTGTGTAGGGTACAGGTAAAGGGAACTTGCCCATAGCTCTCTTACTTTCACAGCTTGATTCCTTTCATCACACATATAGAGACAACCTACAGTAATAGTCCCAATTCTACAGCTTATAAAGCGTCACTGAAGTGCTTTGGACCATTACTGTAATGCAGGGCTGCCCAGAGGATTCAGGAGGCCTGGGGTCTTCGGCGGCAGGGGGCTCCCGCTTCGGCAGTAATTCGGCAGCTGGGGGTCCTCAATACACCATCTTTTCTTAGATCTATTAACATGAGAACAGTCAGAAGATTCACAGTTGAGGTTCCCGCAGCCGTGGGTGCATAAAACAAGGTCTCTAAGGTGATAACTCAGGAGTAACAGGAGGACAGAGGGTGTCCCATTGCCCCATTCCCTTAGGGAAGGTGATCATACCATTGATGGCAAGGCACTGAGATTTCTAGATTAACAGTAAAACTAAGTTCATTCAATTTAAAGTGGCATCCAGGCCACAATGATGAGTTGAGATCATTTATTTCCATTCATCCATGTCAACTGCCATTTCAACACAACACACGTGTCAGGGATTGTGTGTTCGTGTGTGTTACTACACCCTCTGCTACAATGGGCACTGATCTTGGTAGTGGTTTCTTGGCGCTACCACTATAGAATAATTCGGCAAAAACAACTCTTCCCATTTCAACACAACGTGAGGGAGCTGCCACAGGCCCTGCTGAGTTGAGCTTGTCTATTACCCTAATGCCCCCTCCCTTCCCTTTTTCAGAGTGTTTTGGATCAGATGGGAATTTTCATATTTAACCCAAATTTGCATATTTCACACCCAAACAACTATTCCCTGCAGCTCGGGGCTGTTATAAATGATCTGTGTTACTCGTTACAGTTTGTTGATTGGCATCTGTCAATTCAAACAAACCAAGATGATCTCCCAGACTCAGCTCCTCTGGCTGTTTGTGCTCTGGATCCAGGTAAGAACCAAACCAAGAGGGAACTGGCTTGGTTATCAGCAAGATCCTCCTTTAAAGAGAAATGAAAAAATCTAGGAACCTTGTCTATCAAACCCTTCAGATCCCTGAGAAAGTTCCGCTAACTTCTGAGCATCTTTGTCTCATTTTAAGCACCAATGAAAAAGCAAGACCACGTTTAAAATATTTGGGCCTGTTGTAAAGCCCATTAAAGCGCATGGGAGTCTTTCCATGGACTCCAATGTACCCCAAATGAGCAAATGAAAAGTGTTGCAGTGACAGAGCTTCCTCAAGCCTAACATTAGCCTCTCAGCCAGGCAATAAGCTATCGTAAATAGGGAACGTGTGCAGGAGACTATTTATGAAAAAAAGTCTTGTTTGCTTTGACCTACTGTATATTAAAAATGTAGTCATTTATATTCTGTTTTAACTTCAGATTCCAGTGGGCAGATTGTGCTGAATCAGACTCCAGAATCCCTGGCAGTGTTTCCAGGAGACAGAGTCACCATCAACTGCAAAGCCAGTTCAAGCCTCACCAGTAGCTCTTCAGGCAAAGAGCTTTTAGCCTGGCATCAGAAGAAATTGGGACAAGCTCCTAAGCACCTTATTTATTATGCTTCCACCCTGCAATCTGGGGTCCCAGCTCGATTCAGTGGCAGTAGATCAGGAAGTGATTACACCCTCACCATCAGCAGAGTTGAAGCTGAAGACACTGGAGATTATTACTGTCAACAAGTGAAGAGCTACCCTCTCACAGTCATACAGACCAGTACAAAAACCTACCTGTGCTGTTCTGTCCAACGTCACAGCTGCTTCCTCAACAGTCACCATCTCAATGAAGTTGCTACACTGAAGGTTTGATCAGTCTTTCTGCACCTCAGTATTTGGGCCAGAGATTCCACTGCACTCTTGTTGCTCTTTTGCTTACTAGAGAAGTTTGCTGTTGGAGAAATTTGATCCCATATTGAAGGATTTTTCCATCACAGGAATTAGGGAGTCATTTTTTTTCTGGATTAAATGAGTTTACTCTCTGAGTCCAAAAAATAATTCCTGTTGAGGAGCCCTATGGAGACTCCCTGAGCATTTCAGAAAGAAAATGTCCCAATACTATATTAGGCAGTGTTGTAGCCGTGTTGGTCCCAGGATATTAGAGAGCCAAGTGAGTGAAGTAAAATCTTTTATTGGGGCAGCTTCTGTTGGTGAGAGAGAGAAACTTGTTTGCTACACAGAGCTCTTCCTCAGGTCATGTCTGTGTAGCTCAAAAACTTGTCTCTCTCACCAACAGAAGTTGGTCCAATAAAAGATATTACCTCTGCCACTTTGTCTCTCCAATGCTATAATGGCAGATCTGCCATGTGATTAAGTAGAACTGGGGGCTGGTATAAAGATTTTTCTTGACAAGTATTTCTGAAGAACAATTACTTTAATTACATGGATATTTTAATATTTTATTCTACATTTTTCCAGACTTTTCTATGAACAATTCACACCAGAAATAATATTTTAAATTTAAATGAAACTATATTTTTGTTGTGACTCATTTCATCACAAAGTCAGGAAATTTTAGGAAAAATGTCAGACTAATTTTTTCACAGAAAGCACTTCCCATTTTTTTCAGCCAACCATAGGCCTGAGCTCTAGGGTGGCCCTGGGCTAGGAGGGATGCAGAAGCAGAGAGTTCGAACCCTAGAAGGAAAACCTCATGTTCATCTCTGGCAGCCTGCTGTGGTGGACTCACGAAAAATGAGGACAGACTGTATAAGGAGCTACATTCACCCCACAGTTGCTAGAGGAAAGGATGCAGCAAGGTGGATCCTTCGACAGAGGAGGAGGAGTAAAATTTGGACAGTTCCCAGGTCCCCAAGATGAGCTCAAAGGGAAAACAATAAAAATGGCATTTTTATAAATTCATAGATGTTAAAACCAGAAGGGCCCCTTATGACAATCCAGTCTGACCTCTTGGCCAGAAAATTCCAGCTAGTAATTCCTGTCTTCTGCTGAGCTATAGCATTTCTTTTAGGCGGATATCAAATCTTGTGGAGAATCCCCCATGTCCCTTGGCGAGCTGCTTCAATCATTAATTGCCCTTACTGTTTAAAAATATACACCTCATTTCTAGCTTGAATTTATTGAGCTACAGCTTCCAGAGACTGGATCTTGTTATACTAGATGAATGAAACTCTCCGGTACCAAGTATCTTCTCCTCGTGTAGGTATCTAGAGACCATTGTCAAGTGGCCTCTTAATTCACTCTTTGATAAGTAGACTGAGCTCCTTAAGTCTCTCACAGTATGGCAGATTATCCAGACTACAAATCATTCTTGTATCTGTTCTCTGAACTTTGAAGTTCCTTTCTGAAGCACGGGCACCAGAACTGGACACACTATTCAGGTAATGGCCTCACCATTTTAGGTTGAATCAATGAGGAGGGGAAGCTCAGAAATGTGGTGAAAGTTTAACAGTGCTAAATGGGTTGCCCGTAGCAGAGATTGAACCTGAGACCTCAGGGTTTAACCACATGAACCTTGACTGAGCTAAAGGAACAAATCTGTTAGCTCAAAGCCACCATGTGGTCCAGTCACTAGATGGGGACAGATGACCAAGCTGAGAGTTTGGTCATAAAAGGATTGGATTCCTTTGGATTAGGACTGTGAGTAACTCCAGTGGGAATTTCTGAAATGCCTGAACTGATTGTACAATAGAAATGTTTTCTTTCACCAGGATTCAGACATTTTCACCAGCTCTGGTGACTTTACATCTGTCATTTAAAATAAATACCACAATATCCTCAATCCTGATCCCAAACACTACAGCTGAGGACAGGGTGCAGTGTCTGCTGAAGTATTGCTATAGTGCCATTTTAAAAGGACAGGTTTTATTTCCTTCCCAGAATTTGGTGTCTGGGTCTATTATCCTGAATGATTTTCTTGAACAGGTGAATTCATCTTTAGTGGCACAAATAAATTATGTTTAAAACACAGATCTTCTTTTCTATCATACAACTTGAATTTTTTGGAGGAGGGGGGTCTTGCGATTGGGTTTGGCTTTACACAAGCTAGTCCTGAGCAATACAAGGTGTTCATTCCTCAGCACAAGCTTCCGTTCAGTGAGCTCTGCCCCACTATACTAGCAGCATCCAGGTCCCTGTAAAGAGGCACTGAGATGTGGTTTAGCTGCCAGAAAAGATAGAACTTATGAGAAAGAAACACACTGCGGAGGGTCTAAACCTACAAACTGGCTTATTCCCCAGCAGCACAAGGTCCTTTTGGGAACCAAGCTGTACCTTTCCCCAAGCAGGTACAACCGCGTGGGACTACACAGGCCAAGAAGTGCCTGACTCTAGGATAAGCAGTCTGTATGGCCACAAAGTGCGCTGATCCAGAACCTCCCCTTGCTGTCCGAGAGAACCCCTGACACAGTTCTGGGTGACTTCTGAAGAAGGGCAGCGGCACAAACACAACCTGCGCTCTGGGACACCACGGGCCTCACTGGCAGAGAGGTGCAGTTGGATCTTCCCACACCACCATCACTGAATCTGTTCTTAAGGGGGTTTTGCAGCCCTTTAAAATACTCTGCATCATGGGTTTAAACATTAGCAACTCACCTTCCTCCCAGCCCAATTCTGTGCCCATGTGTAATCAAACATTCCACAGTGGAATCCAGCACTGAAGTAAAGGATCCCAGTGTCCACATCTTGCAAACCTTTCTCCCAGCACATTGTGGGTTCCAGGCACTGTAGGGTGATTACATTAGCAGTGACATATACTCCACCAATACTCAGCTAACATACAGATTGTAAGAGCCATATCCTGCTGTCTTCACAGACAGGAAGAACTACATGGCCCAGATTTTCATTCCAAATGTCAGAGATTTTACCTCTCCAGAACCAGGTGCCCATTTTCCCCGAGCTAAATGATTTTGTTCCCCACACCCAAACAATAACTCTCCCTTACTGCCCTATAAACACTGTGTGAGCATTTCAGAGTTAAAACAGACATGGTCGGCCCAGGGCTTTCTTTGCAGTGCTGCCATGTGTGGGGAAAGCAGCAAGATCCTGAACTCTGCAGCTGTCAGGGGTTGGGAAGGCTGAAGAGGCAGCAAAGGAACCACTCACTCACATGCTCCCCAGCTACATGATGTGCAGGGATTGGAGGCCTGAGGATTGTGTGGTACTGAACCCTAGAGGTACTGGATGCCTTCTTGGGGTGGGGTTTCCTT